>NW_006294654.1:2842025-2849570 GCF_000327345.1 Myotis davidii | reverse complement strand
TTAAAGAACATAAGCCAGTTAGAGAAAGACAATTATCATGTGATCTCACTTGTATGTGGAATCCAATGAACAAAATAAACTGATGGACAAAATAGACCCAGGGATATGGAAACATATAACAGACTGATGAATCTCAGAGGGAAGGGGGGTGGTGGGCAGAGGGTGGGAGAGATTAACCAAAGAACTTATATGCATAACCCATGGACAGGGACAATAGGGTGGTGAAAGCCTGGGGTGGGGCAGGAACTGGGAAGAAGTGGAAGGGGTGGGGGGACATCTGTAACACTCCAACAATAAAGATTAAAAAATAGAAATTAGGCTTAGATCTAAGAATAAAATATCTCTCTCCATTTTTAGGTATATATTTTGCTACATGATAATTAGATGACTTCACATTTTAAAAGTTTAAAGTGAAAAAGGCAAGCTTAGTGAATTGCATCAGTAACTGATTAAGGAAATGTTAACTAAAACATCACCATCAAGCATATGGACTGATCTAATTAGTTGATTTCTAATTCAGATTTAGTGCTGAGTACCTTTATTTGAACATCAATTTTAGCTTAATAAGTTCTTGATGCTTCTGTGTCATCATAGCAAACAAGGCTTGGCAATTGGACAAAGAAATGAATGAATATTAGATTAAGGCCTTTCTTGATATCCACTTATAGGTGCCAGAAAATGTTGTTCACAGCATATTTGTTACAGAATAGGACGAAGCCACTTCTTCTTTCCAAACAAAATGGCACTTTTCAACCATATCAAAATCTCCCTCCATCCAAATCCATATTGTCATTTTTTTTTGTTGGAGCACTAGTATGTTCCCGACCCCATGGTGTATTCGGTGGATCTAGGGACAAATATGATACAGCGTGTGCCTTTAAGTAGCACAGTGAACTGGACAAGAAAGTCACGTTACCAATCTCCTGTGATCAATCATGGAAAGTGAAAGTGGGTACAGGTGATTATGTTGGGAGAACAGAGGAAACACGTATAACCTAGTTTGAATTGGCTGGTACAGAATTAGTGATGGCAGGTCTGTACTAAAACAAGAGGAAACAACAACTCCCCACTGCCTTTCTCATTTACTTCCTTCATCCAATTTTTAAAAGGCTGATGTCGTCGCCTGGCTCCATCTCCAGGCTTCCTCCCATTTGATCAAGGTTTCCTTCTCTCCCCCTAACCCTGCCATCCGTTTTCCTCTGGAGCCAATAATCTTATCCTTTCAGTGACAATGGTCTGGAGGTCCACTGACGAATCATCTCATTACTTCTCATGATGTTTTGTCCAGAAAAAAGTATATAAATGGCAATTATTACTTCAATGTCACATGTGTAAAGCTTGAACTACAAAGGAGGAGGTATAGGAAATGGAGGAGCCAAGATGGGAATGAATGAAACTCCAGAATTGGATGCATACTCAGTCACCTTGGGTTTCATTAATAGGCTTGTTATTGAGATAGAAAATGTTAGGTTTCATCTAGAAATGTCATAACTGTATACATGTTTCAGAATGCAGCATAAATTTAAAAATCAGCATTCTAAAACTATGAATGTATCTATTGTTTGTATTTATTTTTTGTTATATCCATTATTATTCCGTAAAGTTGTAATATTGTGAAATAAAAATAAAATTCTTGGGTTGAGCCTGTGAGTTAATTGTGTGTGTGTGTGTGTGTGTGATGTTTAGTCTGATTATAATGACAGTTTGAATGCTTGACTAGTCTACAGAGGTTGGTTGTAATTAGCATGACAGAAAAAAGAAGCAAATGTAGTCCGTTTATGCCTCTGGCTGAACTAATTTTAGTGTTAAGCATGAATCTAATATCCATAAATAGGGAATAGTTATTAGCAAATATTAAAGTCAGAATCACATTTGTAGTTTTGCAGCAAAGGTAAAAATTGCCTAGCTTCAGTGAGACCATGGGTTTTGTTATTAAAGATAATGTTAAGAATATATTGGCTGGATAAAACTCTGCTTAGAAAGTTAGTGTCTAACAATCCATAGTCAGAAAGTTGAGCTTATCTTTTTTGATAAATGTTAATCATTTTTAGTGCACTTATCCAATCAAGAAATGATATATTTTGCAGAACAGTTGGAAATGGGATCTTTGTACAATATACATCTATGTTTGTAAACTGTATCTCTTTTTTTCCAACCATTATATCAATTTGTTTCTGGCTCTAAATAAAACAGACAGCATCTTACTTTCATGTATGATGAACTGACTCAAATTTTGATAGTGTCATGTGAATTGGTAATTTGGGAATTTAATCTCAGTGCCCTTTTATCATCTCTTTGTCATTGCCAGGCTATTAGTGACATTGTCATTCCACTTTTAGATTAGAAGAGTAATGTAGAAACAGCAGTAAAATGGACTCTACTATACCATATCCTAGTCCTGTGTCTTTTCTCCAACTTTATTGTAGGGGCCTGATACCTGTGAAGAGATAACTGAAAGGACATGTAGCTAGCTGAAAGAGAGTCACATCTGCATGGCCATCTTGGCTAAACTACCTATTACACCTGAGAACTTGGGTAAGTAATTTAACCTCTCAGAATTTCATCATTACAACTGTAGAGATAACAAAGAATTAACCATGTCTTGAGATTAATTTGAGTATGTTATTGGTTGATAACTATTAAAATAGTTCAGTAGTACTCTGCACTGCAATACAGTATTAAATATCTCTCTATATATAAAAGCCTAAGCAACCCGGACAACTCGCCAACTGGCCAGTGGCTATGACATGCACTAACCACCAGGGGGCAGATGCGTGCACCAGTGGGGTCCCTCAGCCTGGCTTGCAGAGATCAGGCCCAAATCGGCTCTCTGACATCCCCCGAGGGGTCCCGGATTGCGAGAGGGCTCAGGCCAGGCTGAAGAACACCACCAGTACACAAATCCGTGCACTGGGCCTCTACTTTATATATTTTAAACCCGAATATGCAAATAGAACAAACAGTGCTGAAGAACACCACCAGTACACAAATCCGTGCACGGGGCCTCAACTTTATATATTTTAAACCCAAATATGCAAATAGGCCAAACAGTGGAACAACCCCTCACTATGATGTGTGCTGACCACCAGGGGGCACACGTGGAACATGGCAGGCATTGGCAGCAGGCTGAGGAGCATGGAACATGGTGGGCATCGTCCACGGTAGGATGGTGGAGCAGGTGAGCAGGGGTGCCAGACCAAAGTGGGGCACTGGTCGCTGTCATCAGGATGTGCCTCTTCTGGTCCTGATCGCTCAGCGCGGTCAGCAGATGCAAGTAGCAGTTACCAGCCCCGATCACTCCTGAGGGCTTCTCCACCTCCCCTGTTCCTGAGGGGCTATCGTGGCAGTACCTGCCGCTTGCTCCCACTGATGGCACTGGCTCTGCTCATACCCACTCTTGCCACCTGCCGCAATAGCTCCGCACCATCAGCGGGTGTGAGCAGGGTGGCGCCATCAGTGCGTGGGAGCAGTGGCAGCGGGAGCAGGGGTGCTGGCAGACAGGGGATGGGGGCTGCAGTGGGAGGGGCCAGATGGGGGTGCAGAGAATGGGCCAAGACCTGTCCGGGTGCCCACTGCAGCCTCGCGGCCCACAGTTCCTTTCAAGGTGCATGCATTCATGCACTGGATCCCTAGTAATATTAATAATGAACACATGCTATTAAATCTATTTACAGCTAATAGACAATTGTAGCAATATTGTAGGATACAAGATCACATACGAAATCAATTTTATTGCTCTGCACTTGCAATGAACAATGCAAAAGTGATTAAAAAATCAAGTTCATTTATAATAGCATCAAAAAGAATAAATATTTAAGAATAAGTTTAATAAATTTATACACTGAAAACTATAAAACATTACTAAAAGAAATTAAAGAGGACCTGAATAAATTCAAAAAAAAAGAAGACATCCTATGTTCATAGATTGGAAGGCTTAATAGTGTTAAGATGGCAATACTCTCCCAGCTAATCTATAAATGCAACATAATCTATATCAAAATCCCAGCTGGCTTTATTTAAAAATTGACAAACTGATTCTAAAATTCATATGAAAATCCAAAGGATTCAAAATGACCAGAACAGTCTTTAAAAAGGAAAAATAAATTTGAAGGACTCACACTTCCCAATAGCAACACTTACTACAAAGCTATAGTAATCAAGACAATGTAGCACTGGCATAAGGACAGTCATGTAGATTAATTAAACAGAATTGAGAGCTCAGAAATAAACTCTTACATTTATGGTTAATTAATGTTTTACAAGAGTGCCAAAGTGACTTAATGGAGAAAGAAAAATCTTTTCCATAATTGGTGCTATGACAATTTGATATCTACATATACTATAATAAAGCTGAACCTCTATCTCAACCTATATGCAAAAATTAAGTCAAAATGAATTAAATTCCTAAATGTAAGAGCCAAAATTATTAAAATCTTAATAGAAAACATGCATAAATCTTCATTACTTTGGATTAAGCAATGGTTGCTCAGATACCGAAAACACAAGCAGAAAGACAAAACAAAAGGTAAAATTAATTGGACTTGATCAAAATTAAAAACTTTGTGCCTCAAAGGTTGCCATGAAGACAGTGAAAAGACAACCCATGAAATGAGAGAATATACTTACAAAACATTTATTTAATAGACTCTAGTAACCAGAATACATAAAGAACTACTATACTTAAACATAAGAAAAATACAACCCAATTAAAAATGGTCATAGGGGTTAAATAGGTATTTCTACAAAGAAGATATACAAACGGTCAATAAGCACATGAAAAGATGCTCAACATCATTTGATTAATGCAAATCAAAGCCATTACAAGATACCAGTTCACACCCACTATTTCAGCTAAAATTAAAAAATAAAAAGGACAATAAGAGGTGTCAATGAAAATAGAGATCAGTTGGAACCACTATAACTTTTGCAAAACCGTTGGGCAGTTCCTAAAAGTTAAACAAAGAATGTCTATATTTTTCAGCAATTTTACTCCTAAGTATATATCCCCCAAAATTGAAAACTATGTTCACAAATAACTGTACATGAATGTGCACTGAAGCATTTTCCACTATAGCTAAAAAGTGGAAACAACCCATATGATGAACCCAACTGCTAAATGAAAAAAAAAAATGTGATAAACCTGTGCAATGGAGTATTAGTCAACCATAGCAAAGAAAGAAGCAGAGAAACATGCTTGCTAAGGAAAAGGAGCCAGGAACAAAAGGTAACATAATGTATGATTCTATTTATATGAAATTTCCAGAACTGCTAAATTCAATAAGATAGAAAGTAGATTAGTGGCTGTCAAGGAATGAAGGAGGGGAGAGTAGGGAGAAAATGCTAATGGGTACAAAGTTCCCATATAAAGCGATAAAATGTTCCAGAATTAGATAGTGCTGATGCTTTTAAGCCTTTGCAAATAAACTAAAGTCCATTTCATTTTATATTTTAAAAATATGTACTTGTGTGGAATGCGAATTATATGTCAACAAACAATAATAATAAATAAGTATCCTAGTGCATTCAAGGCAAGAAAGATCGCAACAGTTTGCTGCAATGCCTGTAATTCTCACTATTAATTGGAGTTGAAGACAAATGTTAACATCTCAACGTAGTAAATACTCTTTAAATTAAATGATCGGTTTACTGAGACAGATAAACATTTGTGGGATTGGGAAGGATTAAAGATCCAGAGCCTGAGGCAATGTCCGCTGTGGCAGGGGCAGGAGTGAAACACTTGTCATCTTTTGCGGAGGTAGAAAAATTGATGGAAGGAAATAGGATTCATAAAAAGGATAAAAGAAAGAATGAGATAGAATAAATTAGAAGATAAAATTTATCTTCATTGAAATTTTCCCCAGACCTACCACTGCTCAGAAATGTAACCCTCACAAAGCCATTGCCTATATGCTTTAAAAAGCAATGCTTTTTAAAATATTATGGGTTTTGTTATATTTTCCTTTGCATATTGCCAACATTACACAGCACAGTTAGTTGCACTCTTTGTAAATTTATGTCCTCTAACCTTGTCTTGAGTTCTGCAAACAGATCCTTAACCTCAGGCATATTAAAATTGTGAAATAATTGCACATGTATAAAAGCTAAGGTAAAGGAAATTCATCATCATGTCTGTTCATGAGAAATTGTTTGCTCTCCACCTATGAGACTCAGACTATGCTTATTAGAGAAAGCTGGAAGTGCAGATTTCCCTGGGCTGTTAATTCATCATGAATTACATAAAATCATATCATATTCCTGAGTCTAATATGAAGTAGTAAAGTTATTTTAGAGGTATACTCTTACAGAGTCATGTCCACTTAGAGAAATGAACTTTCATGTCATATCTATATGACCATTAGGGGTATGAAGTTTTTTATTGCATCCCTGGGCTGTCTTAATTAACATTCTGCAAGTGGTAATACCAGGTCACTGCCCTTGGCACAGTCATAAAGGTATAACCCAGCAAGGAGAGCTAACCATGTTTGTTTTGTTTCCTTTTTTCTTTTTCCCCCCAATAGCCTGACAGACCAATTCAGTCTAACAATTAGTGAAGTTATCCCAAAGGAAGCTGCTAAAGCTTAGAAGAAGGAGTATTTTACTTGGATTCAAACAAGCTGAGTCCCAGTGTTTGTCATTAAAATTTAATGTTACTTGGAGAAAGGCCTGAGGCATAGAAAGTTTCCTCTTTCCTCCCTTCCTCCTTCTTTTCTCCCTTCTTTCCTTTCTCCCTCACCTCCCTTCCTTTGTCTTTTTTTCTATTCAATTACTCCCTAAACTACCCTTTCATATTACTGTTTGGAACACTTTGGTGGAAGTGTCATTACCATTATCTTGCTGTCTCCTAAAGGAGGCATGGTCTATAACAATATAAAAATTTAGTAAGTCCTCAGAGTGCAACTCGAGAGCTATCTCATAGAATTTTCTGCAATAGTAGAAATGTTTTACATATGCACTGTCTGTGAGTTGCCACTACTGAGTATCTGAAGTGAGACTGGCACAGCTTAGGGCTTAAATATTTAGCCTGGCTGGTGTAGCTCAGTGGTTGAGCATTGAACCCAGGAACCAAGAGGTCATGGGTTTGGGGTTTGATTTCTGGTCAGGGTACATGCCGGGGTTGCAGGCTTGATCCCCAGTAGGGGGCATGCAGGAGGCAGCCGATGGATGATGTTTCTCATCTTATTGATATTCCTATTTATCTATCCCTCTCCTTTCCTGTCTCTCTAAAAATCAATAAAACATATTATAAAAAAATAAATATTTATATACAGTTAATGGCTACCAGATTGAACAGTGCCACCTTGGAATTTTTTATGTGCTGCAGAGAGTCTTTATATTCTTGACCTGTTGAAGCTGAGTTTTTAATAAAGTTTTGGGGATAACCTCAGGAAGTTTGAATAATACCATTAAACACCTCAGGTTTCATGTGGAACTAATTCCAACTTCAGAAGGACCCACCAGGGCCAGCCCTGGATTGGGCAGGGTTTCTCACTCAGTCTGGCCAAACTTAAACCTTTTGGAGCCTATCATTGAGCTAAACACTTAGAA
>NW_006294654.1:2840753-2841823 GCF_000327345.1 Myotis davidii | reverse complement strand
AAGTTTGCTTAATTAGACATGCTTTCTGATTTAGCTAAACTTTCTCCAGCACAATGAAGCATCCCAACTGCTCTTTCAGGTAATTGTCAGCAACACAGCAATAAATATCAACACGAAGAGATTATTACTGTAGATCATGCAGGGAGAACAAAGGGTAAAATATTTAACTGTAGCCGTGTTTGACTATATTCTGCACAGTGAGAAAACCTGAAGTCATTTTCAAGTTCCACCATGTCTTACTTCTTTTCAATCAGGTCAAGTTTCCAAACTTTCTTAAATCTCCATTTTCTGGTTAATGAAAAGAAAATAGGATTCTACCGAGCCTCCTACCTATCTACTCCAGGACTTCTGTGAGGATGAAATGAGAGGAAGCATGGGAAAACGCTTCACAGACATTTGGTTAAAGTGTAAAATGTTTGCACCTGGGTATAAAGCAAGTCATATTCTTGGGCTAAAGAAACTCCAAGGAGGTTAGTTGCTAGGAAGAGGAAACCGGGTGTTGCTATGTGACATCATTACCTCGCACCCACAGTGACCATTTCTGGGCTGGGCTGTGGGCTGCATTTTGCACCATGCGGTCTTGGCAGCGCTGGCTGCGATTTGGTGGGGTGTTGCTCTGGGGTGGTGGTGGGGCCTGTGTCTCACTTGGGGGAAGCCAAATGTTGCTTTGTCAGCACCAGGTCCGCAATGCTGTTTTCCTTGTAAATGGCCAGTGTGCATCATGGCAGCTCCTGTGTTGAGCATCTGCCCCCTGGTGGTTAAGTGCGCATCATAGTGACCAGTTGGGCGGTTGGAGGGACACAGCATATTAGCCATATATATATATATATTAGTGATTGTTTTCTATTGTTTTGTAATATTCCTCTAAAATTTTTTAGCTGTAATGAGAAAATTTTCTCTCAAACCTTGCAATTAAGAGAAACATTCTTTTCAGAATACTTTTCCACATAGCACTCCAAATAAAGAATCATTGATAAACAATATTTGACACCCAAGAGCACTATGAAGACATGACCAATCCATCTCACCCCCAAAAATATTTAGCGATATTTAGAAAATATGAAGCTACT
>NW_006294654.1:2830457-2840738 GCF_000327345.1 Myotis davidii | reverse complement strand
GAGAGAAAAATGACATTGGACCTAAATAGACACTTCTCCAAAGTGAGCATAGAGATGGCCAAGAGACATATGAAAAAATGCTCAGTCACTGATCACCAGAGAGATGCAAATTAAAACAACATTGAGGTATCACCTCACACCTGTCAGAAAGGTTACTATCAATAAATCAACAAACAAAAAGTGTGGGTGAGGATGTGAAGAAAAGGGAACCCTTGTGCACTGTTGGTGAGACTGTAAATCGGTGCCATTACCATGAAAAACAGAAAAAGGTCCCTCAAAAAATTAGAACTACCATATAACCCAAAAATCTCACTTCTGGTTAGATATCCAAAGGAAATGAAACCACTATTTCGAAGAGATGTCCACACCTCTATGTGCATTGAAACATTATTTACAGTGGCCAAGACATGGGAAAGCATATTGAAAAAGTAAACAAACTCTGCCCAGCCACTGCGTGGTTAACCTTTGCCCCAGGCACCGAGAGACCACTGGTTGATTCCTGGACCAGGGTACATGCCCAGGTTGCAGCTCAATCCCCAGTAGGGGGCATGCAGTTTAATGTTTTTATCTCTCTCTCCCTTCTCCTTTCTGTCTGTCTAAAAATCAATAAAAACATATTTTTAAGAAGTAAACAAACTCAAAAATACTCAAAGTTGCTGTTAGAGTTAGCATAATATATCAGTAGATGTTCATAATGATAACACTGAGTCACATTCAAGGGAAAAATCTGTTATAGCTGAATATAGCCTAAGTTTACAAATACAGGATCAAAAATCATTGATTTTAAGGGAAAAGAAACAATTAAAAACCCAAAAAGTTCTGTCAAGCATTTTGAGTCAGACCAGCATTTTGAGGTCCTACCTCCATGTAAGCAGGTAAGAGGGCCCAGTAAGTCAACAATACCAGAGAGCTTTTAATAGCTGTCTTAACCACCGTGGTCCAAGATGAAACATCCTCTTGAGAACAGCCAGTACATCTCTTGCTGATCTATAGGAGTGATGCTGAAGTCATGGGACTCTGCCCCGACCCCATTCAATTACCCCTCAGCCCCAACGCTACTTAAAATGGGTTAGGATGCCGAATGCCCTTTTCCCCAACCCATAGCCTCACCTGAGGCAGAGAATATGCAGAGGACCCTTAGAGAAGGGGTGGCCGTGTGGAGGGACATCCAGTTCCACTCCCAACCAAAGCCACTCCCACACACACTAACACAGAGGACCTGAGACTGGATTCAATCTGAGCTTTTTTTATCAAAGCCACCAGTAGTGAGACCTAAAAATACACCGACGTAGCTTGTTTTTCTAACATGTTTTACTTGTACTCCTCCCTGTTGCACTATTTTATTCTTGAGCAAGAACCATACCCTTCTTTTTTTCATGTCTCCTATTATTTCAGCAGAGGTTCTCAACCTGTGGGTTGCGACCCCTTTGGCGGTTGAACGACCCTTTCACAGGGGTCGCCTAAGACCATCCTGCATATCAGATATTTACATTACGATTCATAACAGTAGCAACATTACAGTTATGAAGTAGCAACGAAAATAATTTTATGGTTGGGTCACAACATGAGGAACTGTATTTAAAGGGCCAGAAGGTTGAGAACCACTGGCTTAGAAGCAGTTAGGAACTCACTGAGTGTTTGACTGGCAGCTTGACAGGAGAATCCCAGGACTGAACAATACACTGATTGTAAAGCAGATCTCCCCTCCCCTATCCCTCTCTGTGACCCAAACACTAAAGGAAATGCGAAGTCTCTAACACTGTAACATAAATCCCTAAAAAGGGCACTTTGGCTGAATTGCTAATACTTTGGGGTGAGGATTACCCTCTGGCTCCCTAACTCCCAAAGTACTAGGCACTCTAACCAGAGGAAAACATCCCTCATCTCCAGCAGGTAGTGTTTACCAAGCTCAGGTCCTCAGCAGAATATGAATGCCTGCTGCCTGTTTCTCCTTCTCTCCTTGTCTTGGTTCAAGTTTTTGTTAGTTTGCCAATTGCTGACATTTTTTAATAGAAAAGGAAAGAAACTTTGAAAATTATTGCTCTCAGGCTTCTATCTCAAGGTGCTTGCTCTGTTTTATAATCTTTTTATTTAACTTTTATAAAGCAATTGGAATTATGTTTTATAACAAGACTTGTCAAGAATGACATGAACCTTATTTTAACTGCAGGAAGCTGGAGAATGTCACTGGACCTGCAAGAGGCTGCAGACATTTACAGTAAACAGTCACGCCAGCTAATTTCGTGCATAAATTCCAATTTTATTCACTTTCTAAATACCCTTCCCACTAAATTCCAAGCCAGGCTCCATTCTTTGTCAGCTCTGACTCCAAAGTGTTCTGTTAGTTTCCAGGCCTAAAGAAAGCAGTCACAGAGCCTTCACATTCTCAGAAGGCTGCTCTCGCAAGACTTAACTAATTCTTGAATTTTTAAAGACCCGTTGAAACTTTCAAAATGGGTTTAAGAATTGGTTAACAGGAAAACTAATTCAGGTAGAAGTTAATATTTTTAGATGGGATGAGAATAGTCTACAGCAGTGGTTCTCAACCTTCCTAATGCCGCAACCCTTTAATACAGTTCCTCATGTTGTGGTGACCCCCAATTTCATTGTTACAAATTGAACATAATTAAAGAATAGTGATTAATCACAAAAACAATATGTAATTATATATGTGTTTTCCGATGGTCTTAAGTGACCCCTGTGAAAGGGTCGTTCGACCCCCAAAGGGGTTGGGACCCACAGGTTGAGAACCGCTGGTCTAGAGTCATCTTACTAGCTCTGTCTTCCAGCTGTTCTCTAGTTCTTATACAAAAAGGAGTTAAAAATGTATTTTAAATCTCTGATATCATTTTCTTGAATGAATATGTTGATGCTTCTGCTGCATGAAATTTGATTAAAAGATTCAGGGCTAATTCAGTGTTTCTGACAAATCAGTTTGAAGGATTGTGTGTTCATCCTCCTTCTTATTGGTCTATATATTTGGAAAAATAATAATGAATAATGCAATTACTAAAATACTGATGGAAGTAGTTATAAATGCATTATCCACTTTTGCTTTCCAAATTAACTTACAGTAAAATATTTAACACAGATTTGCTGAAAAATTTTGGTCTGCATGACAATGGCTAAGTTAACTGCCCCAAAGTCCAAAGTTTCTTTTTATGTTTAAATTTGAGGGCAGAGATTATTGCTGCAAAGAGATGTAATAAAGGTTCATAGAAAACCATAGAAGAACGAATTTTCTATAGAAGCAGACTGGTCATTGCTTCAAATCTTGTGTCACAAGGTAACAATCTGAGTAGTTGCAAGATTCTATTAGTGATTTTTAATTCTTCAGATTTGAAGGGTTTCCTTGTCGTTGCTGTTTTTCTGATAGTTTGGTTCAGGCACCAGGCATCTTTCATACCAATTACATCATCATGCTCCGAGCAGTGTTTCAACATAAACTCCATTTTCTAAATGAGGGCAGAGTCATCAAGAGGTCAAATGACATATTCTCTTTCATGGAGTATCTCAGCCAAGTTTAACATTTATCCTAGAAGCCCATTCTATCATGTGTGAGAGCTATACTGAAGCCCAGGACTCTGAAACTAAACAAAAATTATCCATAGTTTACAAAAGAGTCCCTGGAATTCACTAGTATTATTACTGAAAAACTTACAAAGACTTCAAAAATTGGTTTTGTTAAGCGAATACAAGTTTTTATGGATGTGGGAACTATATTAGCATAATTAATTTTTCCATCATTAGCCCAGAATGAGGTATTAGACTTTTAAGCTCTATTATTTTGTTTTTTATTTCATTTTTTTTTCTGATAACTTATTCTATTTAATGAAAAATCTTTTTACCTCCTTGAACAGATACTGTTAACATAATTCAATTTTATCTTGATGACTTAAGGCAGTGGTTCTCAACCTTCCTAATACCGTGACCCTTTAATAGAGTTCCTCATGTTGTGGTGACCCCCAACCATAAAATTATTTTCGTTGCTATTTCATAACTGTAATTTTGCTACTGTTATGAATCATAATGTAAATATCTGATATGCAGGATGTATTTTCATTGTTACAAATTGAACATATAGTGATTAATCACAAAAACAATATGTAATTATATATGTGTTTTTCGATGGTCTTAGACAGCCCCTGTGAAAGGGTCATTTGACCCCCAAAAGGGTCGCGACCCACAGGTTGAGAACCGCTGACTTAAGGTCATTGTTATGAGAATGCTCAGTGATTCTGTAAAAGAAAATAAAAGCGGGCTAAAAATTTTAGTTAAGATTTGTCCGTGTTTATTGTGAAATTATTTCCGTAAATATTTAGGAGAAATGTGGATTTTAATATGTTATTGAAAAATTAACAATAGTTACTAGGATAATTCAAAATAAAATTATGTCTTCTAAATAACCATGGGAAATTTTTATGTAGAATTAAAATAAAGGAAAAGAAAGCACAAAATTCAATTTATAAATATTTTTTTTAGTTTACAAAACAAATACAAATGGTTTTCTCTCTGTACATACAATTTATAAAATAAATAAAAATCGTAAAATTGCTGTATTAGTTTAACAACAATGGTATTAGGAAAAAAGCAAAATTAAATATATGCTGCTGCCTCCTAAAACAGAACGTTTCAAGTTAAATGTCCAGGAAATACTTTAAAAAAGTAATTTACTAGGCGATGACAAAAATTCCATTTTATTTCTTTTAAATATAACTAATTTTCCCTCCATTTTGTTCACCCCACTCCCCACAATACCCCCACCTCTGACAACCACCAGTTTGTTTTCTGTATCTATGAACTTGTTTTGTTTTTTTTTGTTTGTTTGTTTTAGATTCCACATTACAATGGAGATCATCTGGTATTTGTCTTTCTCTGACTTATTTCACTTAGCATAATGCCCCGAAGATCAGTCTATGGTGTCATGAATGGCAATAATAAATTTAATTTCTTAAATTTAGGACAATTACAAAATATCATACATAACTAATAAAATGCTAGGATCAAGAATATGTAAATATCTCCCATAAATTCAGATTAAAGGGATAAACTAATAAATATGGGCAAATTGAAAAACAAATCTCACAAAAGGAGAAACTGATTTTGTCATTACATATTTGAAGAGATAGCCAACCTCATTAGTAATTAAGGAAGTGCATGTTGGGAACACCGTTATATATGATTTTTACAACAATTTGAATAGCAAAAATCAAGCAGTCTTACATTCTACATGATTAATTATAGATCAGCAATATTCAAATTTGTGGTGATACTGCCACAATGGAATAGTTCGATTCACATGATCAAAAAAAAATTTATTCTTCTAGAATACACACAAAAGAAGCTATCACAAATGTATATGAGGAACAGCGTCCATCATTAGTGAAGCCAACAATGTTCACAACAACAAAAACAAAGACCTGAACACAACAAAGTACCATGGGCAGGAGAATGGACAGCTATTTGTTCACACAGCGGTATGTTATAGACAGCAGCCAAAGTAGATTAATGAAACGTAAATTGGTATCATCTTACAAATATAATATGGAGTTAAAAGCATTAAGTATAAAAATTTCAAACAATATGATAGCCATTAGGAAAACCTATCGTTATTATCATTGTTCTACATATTGAGCGATGATTTTACTGACATTTGTTAGTAAACTTATATTACATCATAATAAATACTATTGAATTTCTCTTAGCCTTGGTGGAGGGAATGTCCTCTGGAGTGTTCTGAGTACATATATTTTAGTAGATGAGTGAGTAGGTCTTAACATAATAAAGTCATCCTATTATGCCCATCTTCCTAATTCTTTTAGCTAGCTTCTTCTCCATATACTAAGGAAGTACTGATATTTTTTAAAAGTATCTTTTTATTTATCTTAGAGAGAGAGGAAAGGAGCGGGGGAGAGAGAAACATCATCACTCAGCTGCCTCCTCCATGACCCTACTGGGAATCAAGCCTGCAACCCGGGCATGTGCCCTGACTGGGAAGTGAACCACTGATCTCTTGGTTCATGGGTTGAAGCTCAACCACTGACCCATACCAGCCAGGCAGTCCTGACATTTCAACTTCTTTTAATGTAAGCTACATTTGGTAAAGGTTTCATTCAACAACAACAACAACAAAAATACAACTGTCAGAGTTACTCTCATTGCCTTAATAAGCTAACAATTGTGGATTAAAATCCTCTGCTCGGTTAGCCTGTATCAAACTTTATATTCTTTTAACCCTAGCACCCTGCCCTTATGATCCATTACTACATGCATTTCCAAGTTTATGTTAACAAAGTCACATATTTCCACGAAAATTTTCTATGACAGCAAATATGAAGTCACCCAAGAAGCCTTGCCTTCTATAGGTATATTTTTATTGTAGTTGTCCGCAAGTAATAATTGAAGACACTGTTCACCAAGGCATGCCAAAGACAATCAGTATTCCTTATACAAATAGAATGAATACTTTTAAATTTAATCAGTTCAAAGTCTGGCAAATAATCCAGAACTAATTAAAAGAACCCATGCTTAAATTTTCTTTCTTCTAGAAGCATTTTATTTCCATGTGAATAAATGATTGCCCCTAATCACTCTGCCTGACTGCCTGATCACCCCTAACCATTCTGCCTGCCTTCCTGATCACCCCAACTGCTCTGCCTGACTGCCTGCTCAGTGCACATCATAGCGACCGGTCGTTCTGCCATTTGGTTGATTTGCATATTACCCTTTTATTATATAGGATTATATGATTTCCATACTGGAAAGACATCTTAGTCCAATGCTTGCTGACTTTTTGAGTCTCCTTTTTCTTCACCAATACTCATGAACAGTTTTAGGTCAGGTAGGAGAGTGATGATTAAACATTACTACTGTAGCATCATTACCCAAGAATTTGGAGATTTTTCTAGGTTCAGTGACTGGAAGAATACCTTTTTTTGGTTCAAAAGCACCAAACCATATGCAATTACATATTTTGAATGCTTTCCAAGGATAATTTTTGGGTGCTAGGAGGAACAATTATTGAGCAAAATAAAGAGTTGCCCTCTTATTTCAGTAAGGGAAGCCAAAAAGTTTTGAGTCACCAATAAAACTTTATTAAAAGCATTAAAATTGTTTAATTACCAAGATTATTTTCAAATTTTATATTTAGTCATCAGCAAACTTTTGGTTTTTCCTAAACATGATTTTGGTTATGCCCAGGAAATATGTTCCCTCCCCTCTCCAGAAAAAAATCTAGAGAAGAAACACTGAAAACTTAGCTGTAAGCTCCATTTTCTACCCCACATTCCAAATTCCTGCAAAGCATCTCATAAGAACGGAGGGGGGAAAACGAAAATAAAAAAAAAATAGTGTACAATTGATCTTTTTAAGTTACTGTCCCTTTGTCAGGGAAAGATTAATCAGTGTTTTGAAAGCTTGTTTGGAGGCTCTAGCAGGGGAGTTCAGCTGCTCATATACCCTTAAGTGGGTGGGTGGGAAAGAACTTGTATGCATATATGCAAAACCCATGTGGTGAAGGCCTGGGGTGGGGATGGGGGCAGGCTAGAAGGGGTCAATGGGGGAATGTAATACTTTCAACAGTAAAGATTTTTTTAAATGAAAAATAAGTATTTTGACATAAATTTTTATGTCTAAGAATGCTTGCATTAGAATAAATAAAAAATGTTTCTTATCAAAAATATTCAACCAAACAACGTAAAAGTATCAAGAAACATTTGAAAAGACTTACTTGGAATGGAATCATAAGGAAAATCTTTACTCAGACATACAAGGGCAGATAGATTGAACTTCAATTTTAGAGATAATTAAAACCAGCATTTTAATTTGAAGAGGATGAGAGGGATGGGGAAAGGAAGAGAAGCCAAATATGAGAGGATTCTCTTAAAGGTGCTCCAACTGGCTTCTTGTCCCTATTCTTACTAAAGACAAAATCACGTACTGAGAACATCAATATGTTGCATCAATCTGGGTTGCATCAGGAGGGTGTGCTGGTTACCAATAAACCCTGCTCCTAATATGGAGGTATCAGATCCCACTTCTGGCATGTCTCTCTGGGAAATAAAAGAGGGAGGCATCTGTCAACGTGATTTTTCAACACTAAGGGCTCTGAGAAGAGCTCATATTTTGAGAGAAATTATTGAAGAGATGTACATGAACAAAATATTAGAAAAAAATCTCAAAGACTTGAAGATAAGTATTTAGTCTTAAACCCTTCCTCTTCCTTCCTTCCTTCCTTCCTTCCTTCCTTCCTTCCTTCCTTCCTTCCTTCCTTCCTCCCTCCCTCCCTCCCTCCCTTCCTTCCCTCTCTCCTCCCCTCCCTCCCTCCTTCATTCCTGGGATATAAAATATTAATAAAAATTTTAAAATATTAGAAAAATACTTTTAAAAAATAGTCGTCCTCTCTTTGATGAAATGAATACTCTCCACCATTTGAAAGATGCAAATGAATTTAGGCTCTTCTTAAAAACAAAGCATTTTCTGATGATTGTGTGCAAAAGGATTCTTCATGAAGATTTTATTTGAATGAATACTGACTAACTTGAAGCAGTAATCTCCAAATTACTTTGCCAACAAATGTAAGTGGCTGAGATTATTCTGCTGTCTATGAGTAAGAGAAACATAATAATCAAGTTCAACAGTCTTTACTCTGCCTGATAGTAAGGACTCTGGAGTTTCCACTCAAGTATTTCTGGGCATAGAAATGAGGGAGCTCTGACTTTCCCAGGTGACATCAAGCAAACAGCTGGATTTTGTTTCTTACATATGTTGGGCTTCCTCATAATATTTTAGATGAAGATACGATTATCTAAAAGCACTTGGAAAAACATGAAATAAATCTGCTATTATAGAAAAGAAAATCAGAAAATTCAAAAAAAATTATTTTCCCCCAAGATTTTGGGTTTGTTTCTAGTTGTAGAAGAATCTAGATAATTTTAGGAGTTTGTGAATTTATTACTTATCTCACTGTTTTCTTAATGAAGCCAGTGCACACCACATTTTTCTTCACTTCATGGGATATTTTCACCACGAGGTGAAGAAACCACAAGTATTCTCACCTCTCTCAACCATTTTCTGCTCATTTATAAATGAAAGTCATGTGAATACAAACCATCATATGGAAATGCCTTAAGGAGGCCAAACATTGCTGTAGTACAAATGAACTCGCTCAGTATTCATGAAATTATATTTTCTCTCCAGTATCAAAGGGATAGTCTGGGGTGGATAATCTGAGAGTAGTTCAGCATCATGGACAAGCATTACAGACAAACGAGACTGGTCTTTGAGAAGGCCAGTGGATTCTTTGGGTTTGGCTTTTAATTTTCAACAGTTATAGTTGTACATTGAAAATGAACAACAAAGATGGTGACCATGCACACACTAAAAATGATCCTAGACCATTATGCTAATAATTTAAGAAACTAACTTACTGACTGAATTATTTGGATATTACAAAAATCTTCTTTTTAATTCCAAATGGCTGTATTATTCCTTTAACTTTTGATTCTGGGCACTAATGCCCATGAAATCAATGCCCTTTAGGGATTCAGTGGCACCCAACCCATTTGCAAAAATTCTCCCAACATCAAAGACCCTTGCAGGTTCATATTTATGCAGGACTTGGTACACCAGGCAGCATCCTCTAGTTTGAACCCCCCCAAAATGCTGATTTCTCTGAAATGGGCCATTTGTTAAAAGTCCTGAGGGCGCTGTTGATTGTCTCAAGCTTTTGTCTTGCAAGGTTGTTTTTGATGTTCTTCAGAGAGAACTGAAGCCCAGTTGGAAAGGCATATTTCAGAAATACAGTTATTTTTTTAAAGATCTTTTCTTTTTCCTTGAGATAAAACAATACGAGTGTGTTTGCAGAAATATTTTCTCCAAGGTATTTTTTTTTTGAATGTGTAGATCTGTTGCACGCACACGCACACACACACACACACACACACACACACACAAATAAACAAATAAATAAAAATAAAAAGGTAGTTCTATTATTTTAGAAACTGCTTTTCCATAAGGAGCTGTTGTTAGTACTGGGGTCTGTCCTATCTTATATATTTTTACTTTTATTCTATACTTTTTAGATTACCTGTTACATATATATATAGGCACATCAAGACTTTTACACTCTTAACTTATAGAAGCAATAAGATAAAATACAAAGAAAATTTTTGTAAAGAGGAAAAATATATTTTCTCTGATCTGAACAAGACAACATCTTCATTTTTTCTATACTTTTCCCATTTGCACACTTGATATACAGTTATATGTTGTTATAATTAC
>NW_006294654.1:2827501-2830418 GCF_000327345.1 Myotis davidii | reverse complement strand
TGCAATATTATACTAGGCCTTTTGTGTTTTTATCTTGTGATTACTTGCATTTCCCATGTCTCCTCTAATTATTGCCTTAGTTTCTACACAATATTTTTACAAATGTTTTTATGAATAGATGTATTATAATATGCTTATCTATTTCCTTACTATGAGAAATTTAGAGACATGGGGAGAAATATTATCTTCGTCATTTGAATTTTAATTTCCTATAAATTCTCAAATGGAAAATTTCCTGAGCCAAATGATATAGCATTTTTTATTCTTGATAAATATTGTCAAATTGAAATATAAAATAATTATACTAGATTCAACTAAAGTCAACAACTTGAGAGATTTTATCATAACATTTATTTATTTGTATTACAATTTAAATTGATATTATATGTAAACATAATATTTCATGGGTATATAAAGTGATATTCTTATTTACTACATCTTTTATAATTTTCAAAAAAAGATGTTTCTTCTTTCTTAAGTGATGAAATTGAAATAAAGTGAATAATAATTACCTGCTTTATGTTCAGCTTTTCTTAAATTAGGCCAAAATGCCAGAATTATTATTATCTACTACTTTAATGACATTCTGCATAAATCAACTAGAAAAATGTTTTTCCACTATCTGTGAAGTAGGAAATAGCCAGAACATGTTGTTTTGGCAATGTCTTCTGGTTGCAAGAAACACAGACAAGTCCAAGTTACCTTGGGTAATCAAAGTTTACTGTAATAATACAAGGAGGCTAAAGAACCCAGTAAATTCTCACTGTAGCCCCACAATTGGTCTTCATGGAATGGTAGTATCTTCTATCACTGTCCAATAGAGAAAACTGCTCTAATGGCCAAACAGCAGCCCTAGTAGTTGTCTCTCATTAGTGCCCATTTTGATAAATCAACATCCACATGCCTCAGCTTCTGTTTGGCTTATCATACTGTTGATGGTAACTATTTCATTCGCTATACACTATTTTATTTCCCAGCTATGTTTATTCAAGGCTTCCACTGGGTAATTGCTTTTATTTAAAGTTTTCTAAAAACATCTTTATTGGGCCAGGCCCGAGTGGCTCAGTGGTTGAGCATCAGCCTATGAACCAGGAGATCACAGTTTGATTCCCGGTCAGGCCACATGCCCGGGTTGCAGGCTTGATTGTCAGTGCAGGGTGTGTAGAAGGCAGCTGATCAATGATTATCTCCCATCATTGATGTTTCTATCTCTTCTTCCCTCTCCCTTCCTTTCTGAAATCAATAAAAATCTATTTAAAAAAAACATGTTTTTGGAATATAATTCACATGCTGTGAAATCGTCCATTTAAAGTATACAAATTCAGTGGTTTTAATATAGTCACAGAGTGGGTATAAGAAGAAATGTACCCACTAGCTTTTCCTTTGGATACTTACTCAGAAGTGGAATTGTTGGATCATCAGACAGTTCTATTTTTAATTCTTTGAGGAACCTCTATACCTTTTTTTCATAACGGTTGTATCAATTTACATTTCCACAACTGTGTACAAAGTTCCTTTTTCTCCACATCTTTGCCTACACTTGCTATCTTTTGTCTTTTTTTATAATAGCCATTCTAAAAAGTATGAGGTAATACTTCATTGTGGTTTTGATTTTCATTTTCCTGATGATCAGTGATGTTGAACATTTTTCATATACCTATTGGCCATTTGTATGTCTTCTTTTGAAAAATGTCTTCAGGTGCTTTGCCCATTTATTCATTGGGATATTTGTTTTCTTGCTATGGAGTTGTGTTTCTTACCTGTTTTGGATATTAACCCCTTATCAGATATATCATTTTCAAATATTTTCTCCCACTTAATAGGTTGTCACGTCACTCTGTTAATTGTTTTTTTGTTGTACAGAAGACTGGACATTGTAAACCTACTGAAGAAAACATGGAGGAAAAAGCTTCCTGACTTTTGTCTGGGAGATATATATTCTTGTCATTTAATATTCTCACATGGAGCATTTTCTGGAGTATTGGTAATTTTTTCATGTTTCTTTATATGTATAGTAATTTTAGACATGGTCAATAATATGTCAAATAATGTATCATAGATTTGGGATTTTGTTATGCTCCTATGAAGATAATTTTTTCTAAAGAATGCTGTTAACTTGGCTGAATTCAAAGAGAAAACTTTTGTCTTCTGCAGCATTATTTGAAGGGAACTCGGTTCAATGTTTTGTGTGTGTGTTTTTTTTTAACTTATCTGAGCTATTTGGACTGTACCTACACATGTGTAGTTCAGGGGTCAAAAAATATATAGCAAGAGTTTACACACATAATTTTGGGCTGCCCTTCCCTGTCTATTTCATTTTCAAGACCCAGTGCCCCACTTTTCAGCTGCTATCTTTGCCCTGAATTCTGTGATCTGATTCTTCAAACAAGGAAGACCATTTTAGCTGTGATCTGAGTTCTAGCAACATTATACAACAGGGTAAAGCTATAGGTGCTTTCGGATTATCTTTTGCTATATTTTATCTAGAATTTATAGTCCTTATATGTAGGATGGCTGGGCTGAGGAGATACTTAGGCATTATTGGATGCCAGCTTCCTCCATCATCACCCAAACAAAAAGCATCTAAAAGGTCCCAGGTGGTTCTAATATGCAGTCAAATTTGAGCATTACTGTCTTTAGTCCTAATTTCTCCTTTTCTGAACTGCAGTTTAATATATTGCCTTTAGATCTGTTTAGCTCTAGCTTGCTCTCATGTTATTACACATCATCTTGTATGTCCTGCCCACTCACTAGTGAAAAGTATAGAGAACAGAGTATCAGGGCGTATTCTTGTTTATTATGTCTTATTATTTTTATCGGTGCTTTAGGTTCCTGGTTGATGACTAATGAACACTTCAGAAAGTGACTAAAACCTGACATCTTCCTTGTTTAACACAGACAAAAGAATAATATTATC
>NW_006294654.1:2817186-2823419 GCF_000327345.1 Myotis davidii | reverse complement strand
TTATCGGTGCTTTAGGTTCCTGGTTGATGACTAATGAACACTTCAGAAAGTGACTAAAACCTGACATCTTCCTTGTTTAACACAGACAAAAGAATAATATTATAAAATAGTTCAACTAAGAAATAATGTATACTTTCAAGTACACAGCATAAGACTTTCTATATAAAAAACAGCTACAAATCAACAAATCACTAAAAAAATCATTTACTAATTACATTATTTAAATAATCTGGATGATCCAACATGGAAAGGATATAGGCAAAAAGAAGGGTAAATTATTTATATTCTAAAGATCAGCTAATTTACTACATTTAACAGCTCCAGAAATATGTATTACCTGGCATTATACGCCGGCAAATACGGTATTTCATTTCAGATGCTGTATTTCCTTTATGTCACTGAGCACAGGCATGAAGCTGTTTTAAAAATGGCAGCCGTCCCTGGGCTCAGTGTCCCCAGAAAGCCCCCTTCCTTCTGTTTGTGGGCTCAATCCCCAGTTTGGAGCGTGCAGGAGGTAGCCAATCAATGATTCTCTCTCATCACTGATATTTCTATCTCTCTCTCCCTCTCCCTTCCTTTCTGAAATCAATAAAAATATATATGTTTAATTTTTAAAAAATTTTTGAGTTGGTATATAAATGAGCAACAATAATCATTTCTTAACTTAAATTATTGTTCTTCCAGCAAACAAATGTTTTCTTTTTCCTTTTTTTTTTCTATAAGGGATTCTGAAATTGAGTGTTAGAAAAGAACAACAGTGAAAGAGGAGAAAAGAATAAAAGCTAAAATTTTGTGAAGAACATTTTTGCATCCTTTTGGAAAATATAGATAAGGCATGCTCGATACGCAAGTTTAAGTATTTTTTAAAATTGCATTATCCTGCCCTTGCCCGGTGGCTCAGTTGGTAGGAGCATTGTCCCATGTGTCAAGAGGTGGTGGGTTCAATTCCCAGTCAGGGTCCATAACCAGGCTGTGGGTTCGATCTCTGTCAGGGCCCCTTGTGGAGGCAATTAATCAAAGTTTCTCCCTCATGTTAATCTCTCTCTCTCTCTCTCTCTCTCTCTCTCTCTCTCTCTCTCTCTCTCATCTTTAAAATTTTTTTTAAATTTTATTGTCCTTCCTTACTAACACATGGTTCACTTTTCCCCTGGTCAGTTGCTTTCTATGGGTTGAAAGTTCTGATATTCTATTCAATGCTGTGAGAAACAATTTTAAAGATAATTTTTAATTCGAGAGTACAGTATAAAAAGGAAAGTGTGCACATCATACATGTAAGACACAATGATTTTTCATAAAATGAATATAGCTGTGTAACCAGCAATCAGCTTTTAAAAAGACATTAATTATTATACCTCAGGTCCCCTTATTACATTTTTTTCCAATCACGCACCCTAAAACACACACCAAAAAAACATTACCCTAACTTCTAGCATCATAGACTATTTCATCTTCTTTGCTTTGTATTTTATACAAATAGAATCAGACAACATGTACTTTTGGATGGGGAGAGGTGATCTGACTTATTCTGTTCAACATTTTGTTTGGAATTCATTTACGTTTTATATGCAGTTATAACTCATTCATGCTTTTTAGAAAATATTATGGTCTGTGAATATACTTCAATTCTGCTATTGAATGTTTAGTTGGGTAGTTGTCTGTTGGGACTATTACAGTTAATCTGTAATGAACATTCAAGAACGTATTTTTTTTTTATAAACAAATATATGCATTCCTGTTGGATAGTAGCTAGGAGTGGAATCAGGAATGAGTATGCTCAACTTTAGAGAGATAGTCAAGAAGTTTTCCAAAGTGGTTGTACAATGGTACAGTGCTAAGAGTTCCAATTGTTCCATAACTTCATTCGCAATTCCAATTTCCATCTTTTTAATTGAATTCAATTTTTAAAAAATATATTTTATTGATTTTTTACAGAGAGGAAGGGAGAGGGATAGAGAATTAGAAACATCTATGAGAGAGAAACATCGATCAGCTGCTTCCTGTATACCCCCTACTGGGGATGCGCCCGCAACCAAGGTACATGTCCTTAACTGGAATCAAACCTGGGACCCTTCGGTCTGCAGGCCGACACTCTATCCACTGAGCCAAATCAGCCAGAGCTCAATTCATTTTGATGAATATGTAGAATTAATATAATTTGGGTTTCATATGTGTTTCCTTGATGAATAATGAAGTTAAGTGTCAGTTCACGTATTTATTGACTTTTTGCAAATCATCTACATTATTAGGAGATATCTGTTTAGGTTTTTTTGCCTAATTTTCTATCCGTGTGTCAGTTTTAATATACTTATTTGTAAAATACATTTAAATATACAGATAGAATTTTGTTAGATATATTCGTTGTATCTACTTTTAACTTGTATTGTAGCTTTATATGCTCTTAATCATGTTTTTAGATGAACAGTACTTCTCTCAATTTTAATATTTTCCTATTCATGTAGTTATTTTTCATGGTAAGTGCTTTATGTGGAGTGTTTAAAAAATCTTTTGTGACACCAAATATCCTTTAAGAGCTGTAATATTTGTCTTTCACATTTAGACCTGCCATCCATCTGGAATTGACTTTTCTGTATGGTGTGAGATAGGGCTCAAGATATATACTTCCAAATGAATATCCAACCTAGTGAGCCACATTTATTTTTTAAAAAGCCACTCCTTCTCCAACTGTATTACAGTTAGGTGAAGGAAACTCTCATTTAATAAGAGGTTTCCTGGTTGTCAAAACTATGCTTGTGGGAATGTTTATATTAGAGAAAATCAAATATTATAGGAGTAGAAATGGTCAAGAGTAACAAGATCTTAAACTAACAAAAATATCTTCATAATTCAAGCCAAAATTTGAGTTCTTAAGCAGACTAGACATCTTTGCATCGTTTTTAAAATAAACCCTCTATTTTAGAAAACCTTTGTTTATAGAAAAGTTGCAAAGATAGTACAGAGAGAGTTCTCACATATGCCATACCCAGGATCCTGTATTGTTAATATCTTATACTAGAGGCCCAGTGCACAAAATTCATGCATGGGTAGGGTCCCTAGCAGCTGCTCAGTTTCTGGCTGCTGGCCGGATCTCCCTTCCCCAGCTGCCAGCTACCAGCCAGAGCCTTCCTTTGTTCTGCACCACTCCCTGGTGGTCAGGTCACATCATAGTGAGCAATTGAACTCCCAGTTGGTTGAACTCCAGAGGGAACACTTTGCATATTAGCCTTTTATATAGAGAGACATTCATTGTGTATTTATCACAATTAATGACGCAATATTGAGGCAATGTTATTTAATAAAGTCCACACTCTTTTCAGATTTCCTCAGTTTTTACCTAATATCATTTCTTCTGTTCCAAGATTCCATTCATGATACAGTATTACAATTAGTTGAAACCAATAAAAAAATACATTTTTTTAAAAAAAGAAGATCCTTTAACACAGGGGTCCTCAAACTTTTTAAACAGGGGGCCAGTTCACTGTCCCTCAGACCGTTGGAGGGCCAGACTATAGTTTTAAAAAAAACTATGAACAAATTCCTATGCACACTGCACATATCTTATTTTGAAGTAAAAAAACAAAACTGGAACAAATACAATATTTGTATTTGCATGTGGCCCGTGGGCTGTAGTTTGAGGACCCCTGATCTACATAAACTACTTTAAATACCTCTGTATGAGAAATTTGTCTATTCTTCTCTCATCATTTCTTTTTAATCCTCAAAGCAATTCTATCTCATCAAAAAGAATGAAACATATAGGAATAAAGTTACCCAAGCATGAAAAAGATTTGTGTACTTAAAACCACTAATAGTTGAAATCATAATATTGTTAAGATGTCAGTACTACCCCAAAAAATCTACAGATTCAAGGGAATTCCTATAAAAATACCAACATTTCCTGAAAAATAGAAAGAACCAGCCTAAAATTTATATGAAATCTCAAGTTATCCTGTAAAATCAAAACAATCTGGAAAAAGAACAAAGTGAAAGGTCCCACATTTCCTGATTTTAAAACTTACTACAAAGCTATAGTAATCAAAGTAGTGTGGTGCTAGCATAAAGACAGACACATTAGACAATGGAATCGAACAGAGAGCCTAGAAATAAACCCTCATATATATGATTATATATATTTTTTTATAAGGATGCCAAGGGATAGGACAATCTTTTCAACAAATAGTATTAGAAAAACTGAATATCCACAAGAAAGTATAAAATTGGACCCTTACCTTATACCATATATAAAAATTAACTAAAAATTGATCAAAGACCTAAGTATGAGTTGAAACTAAAAACTAAAAGAAAATATAGGACAAAAGCTTTATGATGTTGAAATTGGCAATAATTTCTTAGAAATAATAACAAAAGCTCAAACAACAAATGTAAAAATATATAAACTGGACTATATCAAAATTAAAGATGTGTACATCAAAGGACACTATTAACAGAGTTAAAAGATAACCTAAGGAATTGGAGAAATTATTTACAAATCATATCTTAAGAGTTAATATCTAGAGAACAGAACAACCAAAACAACAAACAAACCAAATTTAAAATGAACAAAGGACTTAAATAAACTTGAGAGAAGGGTATACAGATAGCCAATAAGTACATGAAAACATGCTCACATCACTAATCCTTAGTGAAATACATACCAAAACCACAATGAGAAACCACTTTGCACCTATTAGGATAACTATTATCAGAAAGGAAACAGAAAATAACCAGTGTGTGCAAGGATGTGGAGAAATTGGAAAAACATGCCCTATAAGTAGGAATGTAAAATAGCGCAGCTGCTATGAAAAAAATAGATTTTACATATAATCAAGCAAAAACCAACCAAACAAACAAAAACCATATAATCAAGCAATTCTACTTTGAGAATATAGTATATATATATAATCTCCAAAAGAACTGAGAGCATTGTTGAACAGACCACTGTAGACCCCTGTGCATACAGCATTTTTTATAACAGTCAAAGGGTGAAGGCAACTTAACAGCTAGTGGTACCTTATTGGGTTTGGACTGCTATAACAAAAATACCCTAGACTTTGGTGGCTAGTTTGTTTTATACATAAAAAATGACTATATAAATATAAAATTATAGTTTTGTCATCACTCATCTCATAAAATCTTTTAATGTTTCCTAAATATTTTACCTTAAAAAATTGATTGTGCTTTTATGATATTATAAATAAGCAAACAATGAAAAATGTCAAAGAATACAAAAATGCTATAACCACTGATCCTGTTTTATTTCTTAAAGGTCAGTGGATATGTTATTAACTTTTGTTTTTATAGTTGATTGTATCCTTTTATATATCACATAGTCACCTTTTCTTTATATTTATATTTATGTTCATTTTATTGTATTTACTTATTTAATATTTTTTGATATTGTTTAATAAAAGAACTTTTCATGAAAACCCACTTGTATAACATAAACACGACTTCTATTTATAGGTTTTTATTTATAATTATTAAAATAACTACTAAATATTATGTTTGCTCATAAATTTTGACCTCAGAATAAATAAATGATCTTCAATCCTTTTTAGTTCTCTGTTTTTACCAATAGGTGACAAAAATCATTCCTCACTACATTTGCTTTATCATAATTGGAGACCAATGTACTAGTAAGTAGTGTGGGATAACATTGCAGGATTTTACTGAAGGGTAGTTACAGGAGATAAATATAATCTAAAAGGCAATCCATTTTTATTGTCTGACACTCCAATTATTTAAACTTTGTTTTGTATGTTAAACTAAAATTATGGACTTATCTATAGCAAACCCAGATCTATCTTGTAAGGCCATGCAAAAGAATTCTCTATTTTCTAAAATAATATTTTATAGGTATTTATTGGCTTCAGAGAGAGGAAGGGAGAGAGAGAGAATCATCAATGATGAGAATCACTGATCAGCTGCCTCCTATACCCCCCACTACTGGGGATCAAGCCCACAATCTGGCATGTCCCCTGACCAGAATCCAATTATGAATCCTGGTTCATGGGTCTATGCTCAACCACTAAACAACCCTGGCCGGACAAGAATTCTCTATTTTAATGGCATTATAAAGATAATGGAGAAGTTTTATCTTTCCACATGTAGCATCACACATTTTATCAACCACTCCCGCTGCAGCCTGGTTCCCGTCTGCTAGCAGGTCTGCTAGCAGCCCTGCTCCCGCCACTGGCGCTGCTCCCAGCGCTGATGGCGCGGAGCAATCAGGCCTA
>NW_006294654.1:2779741-2814312 GCF_000327345.1 Myotis davidii | reverse complement strand
TTCCAAACAGATGCTTCTTTATCTCCCTCCTCCCTTTACCCACCTCTATTCTAGCTTCTCCGCTTCCTTTCCCTTCTTATTTCCCTCAGCATCTCATTTCACTTTTTTGCTCTGGAGAGAGCTCTGTGTGGTTTCTTACCTTCCCCCAGTGGCATTTAAAGTGTTTCTTAGTGCAAAACATCCTATTCATTGCCATAGAAACAGGAAGCTCAGTGTGGAAGAAGAAAAAAAAGAAAAGAAGTCTGGGAGTCTGAAGCTTTGCAATTCTGTTATTTTGCCCAAATCCATAAATGGCAACATGCTGGGAGATATGCAAAAGCCTGCTGCCTGAGGCAACAAGGGAAGGAAGGGCCACCCATTTCTAGGAAACTTTCACAGGTTTTAAACCCTGGTTGAAACCAGGACAGAGCAGGCTTGTGCAGAAAGGATCTCTGCTCTCCCCTTGCATGGGAGGGAGCTCCCAGTGGAGTCTGGGGAAGTTAGACAAAACTGCATTCTATTATCTGTTCTGCCTCTTAAAAGCTGCAGCACGTGGGACACTTCCTTAACCCTCTCAGTCTCCTTCGTTATAAAAATAAACATGTGAACATCCCCATGGCCTTTTGCTTGGGGTCATGTGGAGCTCCTGTAGCTGAGGCCTCATTGCATCCCCTGGTGGACTCACCATTTCCTCCCCACACCACTGGCCAGCCCTGCTGTTGGCTCATCTGTTCCCAGCTCTAAGCCCCTCCCTGATGTGCAGCTAAGAGAACTTCACATGCATGGGATCCCTAACACAAAGCCCGTCTGCCACAGTGTTCCTTGAAATGCACTAAAATGTGTTTAATTTTTACATCTTCATGTAAAACCTAGAGAGGACTCTTTTTCAAACCACTGATCTCAAAGATGTATCTTCAACCTACCCTCAATGCTACTCTTTTTGTCTGGGGCCTTCATCCCTAGACTGAGAATGGATCATCTAATAGTATGGATTGCACTGGTTCTCAACCTTCCTAATGCCGTGACCCTTTAATACAGTTCCTCATGTTGTGGTGACCCCCAATTTCATTGTTACAAATTGAACATAATTAAAGCATAGTGATTAATCACAAAAACAATATGTAGTTATATATGTGTTTTCCGATGGTCTTAGGCGACCCCTGTGAAAGGGTCGCTCGACCCCCAGAGGGGTCGCGACCCACAGGTTGAGAACCGATGGTTTATAGGCACAATTATAATACTACTACTAATAATAATAAATTGTAAGTGTCCCCAATCATTACTTACCTTATATGTGGCTATAGAATCAATCATAATAAAGTCATCAAAGGTTGATATTACATTATTTTCCAAGGTTTTTTTCATTGTGCTGGGGAAAAAGAAAGAAAAGAGTATCCATTAGCTTACAATCTAATTTTCATTGAAATTTTTCAAAATCAGTAAACATGCATTCATCATTACATTTTAATGATACTAAGACAATATGTCTATATCATCCATGCATATATCAGCTATTGAATGACTTTGACCCTGGTTAAAATTTTCATAAATGCTCAAACTAATGCAATATGAAACTTGAGAATTATGCAGAAATAAGAAAGAAAGAAATCCATAGCATTTGCTACTAAACTCTATCTAAACATCTATCACATGTGTATGTGTGCACATATATGTGTGTTTGTATAAATGTGCATGTGAGCATACATGGGCATGTGTATATATATTCTGTTGGTATTTTAACTTTATTTTTCAAGCAAAAATATTTAATGGATATTTTATCTTAAAATATATTTTAATTTCAGAGAGGAAGAGAGAGGGAGAGAGTGAAACATCAATGATGATAGAGAATCATTGATCAGCTGCCTTCTACATGCCCTCTACTGGGGATAGAGCCTGCAACTCAGGCATGTGCCCTGACCAGGAATCCAACCATAGTTAATAGTTTGATGCTCAACCATTGAGCCACACTAGCGAAGCTTAATGCAGATTTTAATGTGTAGTTTGCTTAATTATTTTTCAAAGTTGCTTATCTATTTTAAGCTCATAGATTTGTGAAAGCATTATCTACACCTTGTTTATTCCTTGGTAAGTAGTTTAATTTTCTAATGTGAGCAATGATTAAAAGCAACAAAGTCCAGGCATTAACATCGTGTAGAGGCCAAGAAAACTCATGAAATGTTTTAAGAATCTCATCTGTGATACACAGAGTGAACATATGCCAGAGAGGAAAGCCTAATGTGTATTAATAGAGTGAAAATGAGAATGTTTGGCTTCTTAGTCAAGCAAAACCAGACTCAGGAATATTTAGATAGTATTTCGGTTCTTGAAGTTGCCAGAGCATTGCTTATTGTACTTGAATTTCTTCCTTCCTCCACTTCTTTACGTTTAATTTCATGCATTAATTGCATTGAAAGTTTTCAGAAGTAATAATGTCAACCTCATGTTTTGTTGTTGTTGTTGTTGCTTCCAGATTGCAAAGCCAGAGCTTCTTAAAAGCAATTCCTCCTCTGATGGGGCCACACATGAGTCTCGCCCCTGATGTTTCACTGATGCAAGGACAGTGCGATAAATCAGCTTCCCGTGTAATTACAGGACCTAGATGTGTAACATCCATCAAACAACTGTTTCTGTTTCCTCTCTGGATGCTCTTTGTGGCCCCTCCCTCTTAGGAATAAAAACAGGCAGTCTTCATAGTGCCTCTGGGTTTTCTTTGGGTACTCAGCTTCACTCCACACCTGCTCCGGGTTTTCTGGCCTCCATTGGTCTGTCTGGCCTCCATTGGTCTCACCCTTCCTACTGTATTTGACAAGGCACTCCAGGCCTTAGAGGGAAGAGTTCAATTGTGATCAAACCTTCATTTGATTGTGTTATTGAAATTGAAAGGAAATATAAGAAAATAGTATTTTGAAAAACATGGAATCTTTAAAAAAAAAAAGTACAAGCTTAATTGACTCAAACTAACTCATTGCCATACGCAAACAGGGCAAGCTCCCTGCCACTCTGTAAGTCTTTCTCTGTGGACTCCTCATCCCCCTGCTCAGATTTTCTGAGCACAAAAAGAATGACATAATTTAGGTTGAACTAAAGGTCACTTGGAGAGTCTCCAGCTGTCTAGTTAACTAAACGGCAAGAAAAAAAGGATTTGGGGCTCCCGCTTAAATTTTGTTTTCTGTATTGTCACTAGCTTGTAGTTGTGGATGTGTGAATTTCTTGATGAGTTTCCTTGGCCTCATCCCCAGTATAGTGAACCCCTAGACAGCTCATCTGTGCTTTGTTCTCACCCAGCATGCTCTTTGTTTGGAGTATGTGGTGATGGATGCATGTGGCATATAAAAAAAAACCCACAAAAAAACACCCTACGAAATCACTCAAACAGAAGGAACAGGAGAGGATTAGAGGAAACCAGCTGGCTAGAATGAAATTGGCAGGGTTCAGCCAATGAAAGTCAACTTGCCAAGATTTAGTCTTCTGTTAGGTCATCTGTTTCCTCCTAACTAAACAACTCTTGGATATTTATAGACATAAATGAATTTTTATTCTCTGCAATAGCCAATAACTTGTCATTTCTGGTATTTGAATGTCAGTCATGGGGAAAAACAAGGACTTGTATATAGAACACTCAAGCATAGTTGCCTTCAAGTGGAAAACAAGGAACAGATATATTATTTTTCTACACTGAATGCCAAACCAAAACAGAATTTGTGGAGACTTTATACAGTTGGCAGATATCATACATATTGCTGGACAGCTGTACATTATTTATAAGACTTTCCAAAGTGTAAGTATTTTTTTTTAATATGTACATTTCCAGCCCTCTAACTTCAGGCTTCCAAATACCTGAATAGTCTATAATCACTTCAGGTGGCAAGGTACTTTCTCACATAATTTCAACCCAGGTCTGAATCCCAAGAAGAACAAAAAAATAAATTTATTATTCAAAGTTCAATTCATATTCCACTTGCTGAGCCAGTTAGCTTGTCTTTTATTTGCTTATTTTTCATACAGCACATCTCGAACTCATTTTTGCATGATTTTCATAGCACGGTGTCTTGTGATCACATTTTTTTTCAAATTAAAAAAAGTCAAGATTACTTAGAGCTGTCTGTCACCTAGAACTAATTTTTGTTTTGTATGAGGAGGCTGAGAAAACAGTGTGGGAAATGTGTGTGTGTGTGTGTGTGTGTGTGTGTGTGTGTGTGTGTGTGTGTGGCAATGATTGTGTATAGACATATATAAAAGTACACGAGTTTACAGAAAACTTTTGACTTTTGTAAATTTAACTGCCATTTTTCTGTCTGCTTATTGGTGACTTAAAAGGTCTATGATTTATAGCAATTGCTATATTGCTGGACCATGAGTTTAAGCCACATGTGTTACAGGTGTGATGAGTAGGAGTAACCAGATTAATGGTTGCATCTAACTGCTCAAACCTGCGTATCAGTGGAATCTTTATGTTTTTTCCATGTCATGGGGTACACAGTAACTTTTGCCAATTTTTTTCCTTAAAATACAGTTATTATGTAAAAAATAAAGAAGTCCATAAAAGCTGAAAATTTTGCTAGCTTTTAGTGTGAAAATATGCATAGGAAATATGTGATTATAAGGAAAAAGCATGCTTCGACATTACTAATAGCTCATAAAACATTTCCTGACAAGGTTTTTAGGACAACGAGCTACATAAAAGTTTTGATTACACCCCTCTCAAGTTCTAGATTTTTGCCAACGAACTCTCACATCTCTTTGGACCAGGAAAGTAATGTCAATAAGCAAAGGGAACTAGGTTTAAGAAATTCTAAGAGGAGAGAAGCTGTGGAAAACTTGTGAGTACATGCCATATTTAAAAGGGCAAGAGGTATTTGGATACAGTCAACTCATTGTGGAGAACAGAGGATAGTGTTGGTCGATCTCCAGTTCTTTAGGAAAAGCCAAAAATCCAGATTTATATGTGACATTTTCTTATTTGGTGCCATGTGGACCAAAACAAACAAACAAAAACAAAACCAAGAACCCACAATACCTATGTATGTTGCAACTTCAGACCTAGGGTATGCACACACATGCATGTATGCTTAAAAATAATGAAGGTGTTTTCAAATCTCTCAACCATAAACAGATGGGCCATTAAAGGAATTCTGTCCCTGTCAGACTACCTGTTGCCAGATCCAACATCTCAGGTTTCTTCTGGAATTTCCAGAATATCCTCCATGAAAGAGTTTGCCAATAAGAGTCACTTGTACAAAAGCTTAGAAGACAAAAGGGAATAAGAGGCCATTATTCTCTAGAAACATTTCTATCCAGATGTGTGAGAAGACATGATTCAAAGGGGCTTCTTGGTAAGCTCTTGACAACCGCCTTTTTGCTACCTCAGACTGAAAGAATTGGTAGGAATATCCCAGAAATTATACACACACACACACACACACACACACACATACACACACACACATATTTCAGAGAGGAAGGGAGACAGCGAGAGAGATAGAAACATCAGTGATGACAGAGAATCATGCTCCCAGGGAATCGAGCCTACAACCCGGGCATATGCCCTTGACCAGAATGGAACCCGGGACCCTTCAGTCCGCAGGCCAATGCTCTATCCACTGAACAAAACTGGCTAGGGCCCAGAAATTCTTGAGAAATATGGCAGCTTCCTGGGGAAACCTTGAGAACCACACGATCTAGTGCTTCCGTTTCAGGGAAGATGACCTCCAGGAGGGAGCAGAACCCAAGATCCTATAGGCCGTAGGCAGGACATTAGATTTTGTTCTGAGGAGAGGGAAAGTTGTGAAAGAGTTCTGTGCAGAGGAACAATGTGATCTGATATTCAGGTTTCACATGATCACTCTGGGAATTAATGTGGAGGTTTGAGTGGGAGCTTAAAAGTAGAAATGGATTAAAACTAAAATTTCCTGCCTTGCCTGTGTCAGGGTACTAAGGGTCTCAGCCTCTCGATTTTATCTACAAAACAGGAAGAGTATTAATACTTATCTTAAAAAGTGTGCCCAGAGAATCAGTGAGTTAACATATGCAGAGTACTTAGAGCCTGGCTTGGTATGTGTTAGCCAGCAGGGGTAGTTACAATAGCAGTAACAATAGCAGTAGCAGCAGGAGAGCCACCCCAATCCCTTGCTAGATAGTAAGTCCCATGAACAATTCAATCCTTATTTTTCATATGCACATTATTTTGCTGATTTTCTATGTGAATATAGGTTATATGCAAATAATATTCCATTTTATATAAGGAACTTGAGTATCCACGGATTTCATTATCTGAGTGGTATCCTGGAAGCTATCCCCGATGGCTGTAATCACACTCTGGTACGGAATAAACATGCTCTAAGATTTCTGAGGAATAGAAAAACATTGGTGATGCTAGTGAAAAGTAATTATTTCATGTAAGAGTTTAGAGATTTAAAACTGTAAATGGTAGAGGATGAGAAGGGCATGTAAAATGGGGCCCAAGTGAGAGTTGCAGGTAATGAAGTAAGAAAATGACAAGGAGCATATTAGGCAAGTAGTAGGAAGAAGGCTAGATAATAGATAAGTCACATGGATCCAAACTATTAACCAATGGAAAAGCTATGTTAAAACAGAGGCAGCTAAACCAAGCAAGCTGCTCCATAAGTTGTTCTCTGGAAGGTACTTCTTTCCTGTCTTGAGGATGCTTCTCCTTTTCCTGATGATTTATTCTGGCCATTGTGTCTGTGCACAATTCTTGGGTTTCAGCTGAGAGAGTAGTGGCCCAGGCTGACCCTCTATTGATGGCTGTCCTCCTGGCCTCAGGGGAGCCACTTGTCACCTCATAGTGACTTTGATGTCTACTACTGCGGACTAAAAAAATTTCTTAGCTGTTGCAAAACATTTTTCTAGTGATTTAAGGATCTAGCAGTCCACCAACTCACTGTTGTAATGAGCTGTGGGGCTTTTCCCTTGGATTTTGCAGGACGTGCCCTTGAATTATTTATAACAGAGCAGCCACCTGCTTGCAACAATTTTCCGTTTTGCCTTGTGCTTAACTGGCCTTGTCAACTGGCATTGCAGGTACAGTGGCACTCCGCACTTCACCCTTCAGCCCTCTATTAGAACATGCTGACCGTGAGCTGCCACACACCTTAAAAGTTCTTTTCCACTAAAGTCATGGCTTTTTCCAAATAGAGAGCCTCATAACTTCATTATGAAGAGCTGTGCTGGTTCAATTGTTCAACTAGGGGCTGTCAACTCCAGTGCTGCTGCTTTTTTTTTTATGGAAGACATAAATTTATGAATATTTATGCCTGTGTTGACAAAAAAGCAACTTGGGTGGTGGGAAGGGGAAACCAACCCACCTACATTCAAAAGCACAGCTCCGCGCTGGCAAACAAGCAATGCCTTCACTTTTTTCTTCCTCCACTTTAACAAAAAGAAACATTACATGTTTGAGTAGACAACAAGAGGTACCATTAGAATTCAGAAAATTGAAAACTTAGACTGCAGTATATATATATATATAAAAACAACAACAAGACAGTCCCAGGGGAATCTGTAATGGCTTCCCCACATTTTAGTGGAATACTTCCGTTTTTTATTCACCTCGCAAACAGTGTTTGCAAACAAGAGCAAAGAACAAAAGCTGTGATTTATATTTACGGACAGGTATACAGGCACCCCTGACCTCCTGCTGCCTCCCTCGCCCTCCGTACCAGAAGCAATTTATGGGGTCTGGTCTAAATAAACGTTAAGGAGGCTGGGCCACAAACTAACAGCCAGGAAAATCAATGGTCTCCAGAAACCAGCAAGTAGGATCAATAAAAGAGATTAGGCATCCCAAGCTCGTGTGAGGCAGTGACAGGTAAATGTGGCTGGCCCTTCATTCGACAGGGTTCTCAAGCAACAGGATAAAAACTCATATAAACAGAAGCACAGAGAGAGTAGCCATTGGGCCCCCCTCCTGTGTTGAAGAGACAGATGACCCCACAATGAAAGGGATTTACCTAGAGGCCATTGGGAATTTTCAATTGTTTTTCCAGCATCATCTCACACACCTGGGCAGCTGTCCATAGGAAGGAGCGCAGATGTGTGTTCTGAAAATTTCTCTGCTTTTGCTTCTCATTTAGTTAGCTTTCTCTGGATTTATTTATTACTCCCCCTGAGAATAGACCAGTACACCCTTGGCTTCCCTGTCACCCTACAAACATATCACATACTTATACACTCTCTCTCTCTCTCTCTCTCTCTCTCGACACTGTAAAAGGAAGGACCTAGGCAAAATAGCCTTTGCCTGTTTATGGAACCAGCCAGTTAGAAGTTGAAAATTCAAAATTAGCTTTGTAGGAATGCTTGCTTTAAAAACAATAGTGCTTTACTTTTCTCCAAAACTACATTTTAAAAGTGGGGATAGGCGTCTGTCTGACACGGAGATGATGGAAAAATAGATGAGGATGAGGACATAAAAAAAATGAAGTTCAATTTTGTTGAATACTAAAAGACACAGTGGAGCCTTGACTTATGAGTATAATTCATTCCGTGATGGAGCTCGTAACTCAAATTACTTGTATGTCAAATCGAAAAGTGAACGAGTGAGACACGTGATGCTGGGCTGATGTTGTGGTGTTCACTGTGACGTTCGCTGTGCCAACTAGCGGTGGGGTATCTGAAGCTGGCTCGTAACCCGAATTTTAGCTCGCAACTGAAAGCAAAAAATCAGCCGAGAGACGGCTCATATCTCGAAAAACTCGTTAGTCGGGACACTCATAAGTCAAGGCCCCACTGTATTTGAAATTTTTAATTGAATTTTAATCTAGGGGAAGGACTCACTCTCTTGGGAAAAATACCACACCATTTTGAAGCACTTCCCACTTCTTGAGTGTCACTGACCAGGTGACTCGCTTTGACCAATCTGTTGTAATGGAAGTTGTCACTGTGAGTTCAGAGACTAGGTTTTAAAAAGCCTTGAATCTTATTCTCGCGATGTTCCTAATGTCCTGATATGAACAAACTCAGGCTCGCCTGTTGAATGCTCAGAGCTTTGTGGCTCAGTTGCCCCCCATACCTTTGCAAAAGACCATCATGTACATGAGTGAGACAAGCCTACATCATCTAGCTGCCCTCTGATCCCCACAGCTGACCACATACAGGAGTGAGCACAGACAAGAGCGGCCCAGCCAGCTCAGACCAGAACTGCTCAATCAGCTCACAAACAGCTATTAAATGAACTGCTGCTGTTTTAAGTCACTGTGTTTCAGCATAGTTTCTTATGAACCAAAAGCTGATTCATCAGTGAAGTAAATGATGACGATGCCATAGTGCTAAGAATGGTGTAGGGGGTGGTCTTAATTGTGTTGGCATTTTCTGGGTGTTCAGAAGTTGTGATAGAATGTTTTTTGAGGTATCATTTTTTTCCTATTCTTCTAATTTAAGCAGGGAAGGGTAGAGATTAAAAAACATGGGTTCCCTCTCTTCCTGCCTTCTTGCCAGTTTCCCATTGGCCAAACACAACAGAAAGGCAAAGGACATTTGATATTTTTCTGGAGAGTTCATATTTCAGGTACAGGGCAGAACAGAGAAGCATGAGAAAGGATTCTGAGGTGGTAGTGGGGGGAGGTGGAGGCACATGGAGAATGCCTAACACACTTGATAGATGAGGACATGACTCTGGTCCTAAACTTTTTTCTAGATGATGCTCTATCCCTCCTTTTATGAAACATCTTCGGTTTTCCTTTCTAAGACACCCAAGAAGCTCATCTATGTCCATGTTGCTCTCAGTGCCTGAAAGGCCCCTCTCTTCTAATCTTCATGGTAAACTTTTATTTATTTGTCAAGGCCAACTTAGCTGCTGTGAATTCTTTCTCATTGTTCTTAGCAAAAAAAATGACTTAACCTTTCTTTCTCTTCCATGACATTGATACTTCCATTCACAACAAAGTTTCTTATAATTAATAAATTAGTTTTTTTTCTTTTTCCACACAAAGTAGGAGCCATGTTCTGTTTCACTGTATGTATTTTAATACCTAGTAAGTGTTCTATAAATATCTAATAAATGATTGTGATATAGTTTGAAGTTATAATGGCAATAATATTGCTTCTGTTTGTGAATAAAATGCTGTTGAGAGGAAGAGAGGCAAAAATAGAGACAAGGAATGAGGAATACTCTTTTTTTATGAGGCTATAGTAGATTTTATTTTTATTTTCAACTATCCACACTCTGATCCTGTAAGAGGATTTTATGCCCTGCTTGTTGCCATCTGATTTACAGAGCCTTTCAGTGAGAGTGATACTCTTCCCACCTCACTGAAATCACCCTGGAGACCCACATGACTGGCTCTGGCCAGTGAAATCTGAGCAGTTCAGTTGGCCAGTGTAGAGACTAGTACGACCAGGTTGAGGATGATCTTTCAGCTTAGATCCCCAAATGAAGAAATCACACCTTGAAAAACCCCAGCTGACCCAAGAAGTCCATGTATTGTGAGTGAGGAATAGCCTTTTGTTGTTATAAGCCATTGAGTGTTAGGGGTTGTTACCACCGCTTTACCTAATAATATCTGACTATTGCACAGGCATTTGAATGGGACTATGAAGACAACATATTAATAAATGTATAGCAAGTTACCGTGTATTTTTGTAAAGTCCCTCCTTCCTAAATAGTGCCCCCTTCTTACACTACAGCTTATGGTGGATAGTTAAAAAAAGATCACAGCTCTGTAGGCTGTCTTTTGAAAGCCAAAAAACTTGGGGGGTGCTCCTAAAAATTCCTAGAGTTGTTAAGAAGTGTTTACAACTCCCTGTGAACACCAGGAAGCCTAAAGCCATTCTAAATTCTCTTTGGCAACATTTCAAAAATGTTGCCATTTCACAATGAACAAAAAAAGGGTGAAGATTTCAGTTTTGCCTAAAAGTTAGAAGCATTTTTACTCAAAAAATGTTTTAAATTTTAGTGATAAATGAACATAAAATAAGTGGTGATAAGAGAAAATTATTAAAAGGCTGTGTAGAGACCAGGCATGAAGCATTGCAAGAGAAAGGAGGCTCCAATCAGCTCTGAGTGCCTCTACCCAACAATTTCAATGTTGGGGAGATCGCTACCCACACCATCAAGCAACACTCCAGACACCAGCTGGGTGTCACAATTCCACTCAATTCTGACACACTATTTTTGTCAGATTCCTCAGGTTAAGGTTTTGGTTCTACAAGACCACTTCGCCCCCTCCTTCGGATGCCAAGCTCAAGTCCACATTGTCACCTTCACTTCTGACCAACAACTGGCTATACACTGGAGGTTCCAACGACCTTCCTCTTTAAGTACAATTCATTTCCACAGTGGCTCACAGAATTCAAAGAAACACTTTACTTACTAGATCCCTGGTTTATTATAAAAGCATATGGTACAGGAACTGACAAATGGAAGAGATGCACAGGACAAGGTATGAGGAAAGGGTGTGGAGCCTCCATGCCCTCCCCCAGTGATCACTTTACCCAAATCTCCGGGTGTTCACCAACCTGGGAGCTCTCTGAAACCCCACCTTTTTGGTTTATATGGAAGCTTTGTTACATACTAGTAAGAATTATTGATTAAATCATTGACCATTGGTGACTGATTGGTCAATTTTTAGCTCCTCTCCCCTCCCTGGAGGTGGGGGTGTCAGGTGGGACTGAACTTTCTAACCCTCTAATAACCTGGTTGGCTCTCCTGGCAACATTCCCCATCCTTAGGTGTTTCCAAAAGTCACCTGATAACCATAGAATCAGATCAAACTGGTCTTATCCTGTTTTTAACAACATACTGAGTTATTTTTCAGAGACAACAGGCCATACAAGCTAGGCATGTGCAAGGAGAGAATTCTGACCTCCAGTTACACCTAGAACCAAAGTCCCGCCTCTTCCCACCATGGAACCCAAAGATCCAATCACAACCAGAACTTGGGCACCGAACCCTCTCCAAAGCGAAGCACTGTCCAGAAAAAGCAGGTGCTGAAACTTCTTACCATACCTTACCAGAAATGTCCAAGTGCCAAGCTCTCCTATCAAAACCTGCCCGGCTGTCCTGGTCAAGTGGCTCAGTTGTTTGGAGCATCATCCTCTACAACAAAAGGTTGTGGGTTTGATTCCCAATCAGAGCAAATACCTACGTTGGGGCTTTGATGCCAGGGATACCTGCAGAGGCAACCAACTGATCTCTCTCTCTCTCAAAAAATAAATAAATAAATAAATAAATAAAAATTGCCTTACCAGCATTTCTGCCTACCAGTCTATTCTCCCTAACTCCTTAAAACTCACACCAATCTCTCCATTGGGAGAGAGATTTGAGCCCTGCCTTCTGTCTTCCTGCCTGTTGACTTCACAATAACCACCACCCCCCCAAAAAAAATATTGGCTTCTATGTGGACTGGGCAGTGAGCCCTAGCTCAGTAACAACCTTGTTAACATAAAGGGGGCTTGTTATAAATAACAAGACATCCATTTCACCTTTATGGCTCAGAGGAGATTTCAGGAACTGAGGACAAGAAACCAAATATTATGACAAAAGATGATCTCGGTGCTGTTATCACTCAGGAAACTCCAGAGGTTTGGGGAGCCTTGAGCCAGGAACCAAGGACAAAGACCAAAGACATATTTTTTCTATAAATCAAAATATCCCAGTGCCCTATTCTAATTTACACAAATCCACAAAAAGTCTGAACTTCAAACACACAAGTAAAAAAGGAACTGGGGTGGCCTAAATTTTTCCATATGTATCAACAGCCACACTCTCTAGTTAGCATTAGGGCATCGATTCCAACAAGAAGAGAAGGCTTTTGTCCAAATGGGAGGGAGGCTGGAAAGGGGGGTTTACCATGAAAACCAGAAACTGGCTTCTATCTACTTCTTCAATATGCTTGATATTGGCAAAGAAATGGAAATGCCTTTCCATTGTTAAAAAGAGTAACCTGACAACATGCCTGCATGTCTCATAGAAACTTGTCAAAAATATAAGATCATAGGACACTGGGTGCATCCAATCTGTCATATTAATGAAAATTCCCCAAAGCCTGAACATTCACTTTTTCTCTGTGCTTCCAACAAGAAAATCATTTGAAAGAGAAGATATGGGAACACAAATGCTCTCAAAGGGTTCTACCATCTATATATATAAAGAGCCAGGGGCCTTCACACCGAAAACAACCGAACAGATGACCAAACAGGCTGAGTGGGGTGACAAGGCCGGCTGGGGGGTTAGTGAGGGATAACCAAATGACTGAACAGGATGCTGCATGGGATGACCATGCTGGGATGGGGGGCAGTGAGGGGCGACCAGGCCATCAAAAGGGGGCAGTGAGAGGTAACCAGGCTGGCGGGGGGGGGGGGGTGGGGGGTGACCAGGCATGCAGGGGAGGGCAGTTGGATGCAAACAGGCCAGCAGAGGAGCAGTTAGGCATCAATCAGGCTGGCAGGGGAGTGGTTAGGGGTTATCAGGCTGGCAGGCGGAAGTGGTTAGGGGCAATCAGGCAGGCAGGCAGGCGAGCAGTTGGGAGCCAGCAGTCCCGGATTGTGAAAGGGATGTCCGACTACTGATAAAGGCTCGGGATTGAGCCTAAATCGGCTGTCGGACATCCACCGAGGGGTCCCAAATTGGAGAGGGTGCAGGCTGGGCTGAGGGACACCTCGCCCAGTGCACAATTTCATGCACTGGGCCTCTAGTCTATAATAATAAAAGCATAATATGCTAATTAGACCAGACTTCCTTCTGGATGACCTTCTAGATGAAGCCAGGGTTGCGAGGGAAGCCCAGGTCCCGGGTGCCAGAGGGAAGCTGCTGTCAGCAGCCAGCGGAAGGAAGGCCTACTCTTGCATGAATTTCGTGCATCGGGCCTCTAGTTTCATTAGAATGGTTCAAACTAATTTTCCCTCATACCTTCCCCATAGATGAATTTGTAGTCTATACTAGTAATATAAGAACCCCTCAGTTCTCAGTGCCTTTATTTCCTATTATATTATAAAGAGTAAGAGGACAACATATATCCCTTTATTTTGGAGTCTATGCCAGGAATGCGTTAGAGACTCTTTGGAATAGTTGAACTATCTGCTCTCCTCTGATTCTCCCCCAATACCCAAAATGAAATGTGAACACCATGCCAGAACATAAAGATACCTGCAACACCCTGTTATGAAAAGGTTCAAGTTCTTTGTCTCTCTGTACTTACTGTGCTTGGTGAGTGCACATAGGATTTCAAGGAACCCTATTTGGCTTATACTCTCTCAGGCCAACTCATTTCGCATCCCACAGGCCAGTTTTACCTAACCCAGAGGTCCTGCTCACACTGAAACATCAGATACAGATAGCTAAATCCTCTGATTTTTAATTTCCCTTATGAAATATGTATATGTAACCTGGACAAAAGTGAACATTATCATATAGTCATGCTCTTGGAGCTTTAAGGAATTTGTGCTGACTTTGAAGGAGATCAGTCACCGAACTTTGCATTGGTTTTCATGGCAAGCCAATTTTTATGGATGATCTCAGCCCATTTGGCTGAAGATAAAATCATTATTGAGGAAATCATTAAGCCTTTCTTTCTGAAACACTGGCTATTACTTTCATTCCAACTGTTCCCTTATTCAGAGATTCTATTGGAATTAAATAAAGATATAATTGGCAGAAAGAAGATTGTGTTCTTAACACAAGGAAAGCACACTATACCCAGTCAGAAAATCATTTCTAATATCTGACCTTTTCTTGGTTTTGTGAGCTTAGATAAGTCACTTAACTTCTAAACCTCTTCCCTTGGATTATGAAGATGTTAATATCTGTCTTATTTGCCCATAAGAGACCTGTGAATTTCAAAATAAAGAGAGAGCATAAAAGATGCTTTACAATGCAAATGGTTATATTGTATAAAATACAAGTAATGCAATATTTATTCATCTAGCTTATTTAACTAACAGCAGATAATTATTAGAAACAATAATTATCTTGTAAATGTGGGCTCGCATTCTAACTTAAGAAACAGATAAATAAGCAAAAAATATTCAGAAAATGTAGAGGAGATGGAGATCACCAGACACCACCACTGCCTCCCTCAGTTAATATGTAGTAAGAGCTAACACTGTTTCTGGCCTCATGCCAAGCATTTTACATACATTATTACATTTAAGCCTCATAATCCTCTATTGTCGATTTTAAAGAGGAAGCTATTAAAATTTTTAAACTTAAGGCATTTGCCCTAGCCGATTTTGCACAGTGGATAGGGTGTCAGCCTGTGGACTAAAGGGTCCTGGGTTTGATTCCCAGTCAAGGGCACATACCTTGGTTGCAGGCTCCATCCCCGGGGCCCCTGTATGGGAGGCAACCAATCAAGGTGACCTCTCTCATATCCATGTTTCTTTCTGTCTCTCCTTCTCCCTTCCACTCTCTTTGAAAATCAATGGAAGGTCAGATAAAAGCTTCACTCATAAGAAAAAGCTGAAGGAGTTGTGAGGGTGCAGGAAGAGACTGGACAAAAATCGGACACCTATGGATGAGGACAGTGGGAGGGGTAAGGGCAGAGGGTGGGGTGGGAACTGGGTGGAGGGGAGCTATGGGGGGAAAAAGAGGAACAACTGTAATAATCTGAACAAAGATTTATTTTTAAAAAAATCAATGGAAAAATATACTCTATTGAGGATTGACAAAAACAAACAAACAAAAACTTAAGGCATTTAGTGAGACCCTAAAGCTTCTGACTTAAAATATCATAGTAGGTGGAGGTTTTATAGGTGAGTTTATTTGTAAACATTTCAGGTCCCTGTACATCATCCAGTTGGGAATTTAAAGAAGGACATTTAGAAACAGGTCTGGAACACTAATCTGAGGTGCAGGCTTGAACGCCACCAGTGGTTACCAAAACTCTGGGGATTCGTCTGCACAGGAGATTTTGAGCAGAAAGGAAGGCAAATAAAAAGTCACATCTGGCCCTAACCAGCTTGGCTCAGTGGATAGAGCGTTGACCTGCGGACTGAAGAGTCGTGGGTTCGATTCGGGTTAAAGGCATATGCCTGGGTTGTGGGCTTGATCCCCAGTAGAGGGGGTGCAGGAGGCAGCTGATCAATGATTCTCTCTCATCACTGATGTTTCTCTCTCTCTCTCTCTCCCTCCCTCTCCCTTCCTCTCAGAAATCAATAAAAATATATTTTAAAAAAATAAAGTCACATCTGGGGTGTCCATCTTTCCAAGAAGAACCCAGGTTCCAAGAATCTGATTTCCTGGGCTTATTAGGAATTGAGTTTCTGCCTTAAAAAGGCCATAAGTTAGAGAAAAAAGTTGCCATATATTTTCTTTTAAGTTCTCATCATCAGCTCATCCCTAGAAGAGGAAGCAGAAATTCCACTGCAAATCATCAGCTACTGGGAAGCAGAGAATCCCAGCACTTCATGACATCTGAGCACTCTTTTATGACTAAGGATTGATTTTAATGATCAATAAGAAACTTTATTTTGGAGAAATTACATATTTTACATTGTCTTCATTTTCTTTTACATATTTCTCTTTAATAATTTTATCCTTTTGTATTTTTCAGGAATTATCTATTCCACATTGCTATTTTACTTAAAAGGAAAACCTGTTTACAGTGATAGTAATTTTAGTCCTTGTTTGTAAGACTCCAATATTGATACCTATGGACCTACCAAAACCTATATGCTGGTATTAAAATAATGGAAATACCAGGCAGGGTACCCAAGCTCAGATCTCTAAGCAGGATAACTTTGCGACTTCACTTTTTTAAGGGTAGCAGAAGCTACTATTAAAACAATATGGGGGACAATAGAAGATTGGTGCACATATCAACACAAGTGGGTGACGATAGTAGGACCAGCAAAGCACAATTACAACTAGAGAGAAAAATAATATTAGCTAGCTTATAATTTTTAAGGAGTGTTTATGAATCTGAGTTAACCAGCTAAGATACTTACTAATAATAGTAAAATAAATGTTTATATCTCATGAAGAGATGAAAACCAGTATTACTTAGATACATTTCAGAAATTCTAATATCCAAAATAATGATATATTTTTTACTTTTTTGATCCTCACCCAAAGATATTTTTCCACTGATTTTTAGAGAGAGTGGAAGGAAGTGGGGGAGATAGAGAGAGAGAAACATTGATGTGAGAGAGGCACATGGATTGGTTGCCTCATGCATGACCTGACTAGGGCCAGGGATTAAGAGCCAAACTGGCTAGGGCTGAAATAGTCTCCTTTAAAAGTTACTTTCTGGTCTTGTTTATAGTTAAATGTCATGTACTTTAGGCCTTGTTATTACCTGTTTTATTGATTATGTACTATTAATCATATTGATTATGTAGTCATTCAAAAATCATCAACTCATCTTAAAACAGAAAAATGATCATTTACCTCTTCATTGTATTTTATTTTTTTATAATTACATATCAGAAAATGAAATGAGATATCATATAATTTCAATTCATTTAGATGATCAATTCTGGATCAGAAGTGGGTTTCCCATGAAAAACAATGCAGATTAAATTGTTCAGAAATAAGTACTACATAAATGGGTCACATCGAGTCCTGTTCTGAATTGTAAATGAAATTTCCTTGACATTTGCACATTTATTTATTTCAATAAGAAATGAATATTACTGGACAAAAACTAACTCATTCATAAATAATCACTTGCAAGAATAGTTAAAATCTTAAAATTTCACAAAGCATAGATTAGCCATTTGCCATTTCTTCTTTTTCGTGTCTTTTTTTTTAGCAGTTAGCATAGAAAATAGTAAGGCAAAATGACAGTTTTCCATCTGTGATACTTGAGGTGTGAAGGAAATGTGTTGTCCTTTTTTCTAACTTATGTAAAAGAGATTTGGGGTTGGTTTCCAAATGAAGGAAATATTTTTACACAGCTGCAATGAGGATATTTCTAGAATGGACAGAGAAATGGTCTTCACTTTTAAAGGGCTTGAAGTTTAGAATATAAAATCCCACAATAGGCATTTGTAGAGCAATTCACAATTTTTCCAAGGTACTTTTATATTCATTATCTCAATTGAGCTTCACAAAACCCCAAGAAAAGAAACAGGTAACATCTCTACCTGTAAAAATTATTTTAGTTTTTGAAATAAAATTATCTTTATTTTTGGCTTATTGTGGAAACTTTTTGAATATTTACAAAAGTAATTTAAATAAAGTAAAAATTTCTTGAATACACAATCAAAATTCTTCCACTTTGAATATTTTTATGTATAGAACTGAAGAATTTTTCTATTAATTTTCAAAACACACATGGGTTATACTATTTATGGTGATTTGTAAGATGCTTTTTAAATATACCATTAGCATATTTCTGTCAATTAGTTAGATATCTACATCATGATTGCTAAATGGATGTTCATTTCATCCTAAAATATGATCAGCGTTTAAATACAGTTTTATTTTTAAATATACTGTTTTAGAAGATTGAACTTGCTAGTCAACCAACCAGAGTAAGGAGAGATGAGTACTCCTTTATTATTACTATTTAAAACAGTTGATGTGTGTTAAGTATTTTTAAAATACTATCAGGTATATAGGATTGAATTCAGTAAAAATTCAAAAGCAGTTCTTCAAAAAATAAATTGGAGGCTAAGAAATTACTTGCTGAATCTCGAAATATAGACACCTATGCACCAAAAGTGAATTGAAGAATAATATTTGGCTGGGAAATAAAGTGCATTTTAGTCATTTTTGCCTAACACAATTTTCTTCACTTTTTCTCATTATAAACAAAAATTAATTTGCCAGAATCTACCTCTTAATTGATAAAGGTAATTGGATTATTTTTAAATCTACTGCAACTCACCTTGATTACTTTGTTACCTTTGTATTTCTAAGGAATACATCTCTTAGGCAGACCACTTTTATAACAATCCAAATTGGAGGTTAATCCTGATTTAAAAGACCTTATCTTTCTGATTTTGTCCAAAGGCTTCAAAATGCTCTGTAGACACTAGCTCATTAATTCTTAGAGGCTCCCTGGGCAGCAATTGCAGTAGAGGTTTCCCTACTACTGCCCCTCTTTCCATGAAATGGAGGCCCTACGAGGTCCCATGAATTGTCCAAAGTTATAGACTGAAGCTAAGCCCAGAATTCACATCCCCAGGTTCCCTTTCCACATGGCATTTTCCCTCTGCAATAAATAACATTGCTATTCTGGAGGCTGACTCTTCCATCATGTTTTATGCAGCAGAATTCAAATTAGTGTGAGTTGCTCATTGCTATACTTATTTTAGACAGAAGCTCTGTATGCTTATGGAACACATGAAATGCTGCACTCTCAATCATTTGTTTTGCCCTCTTAATGATCTTTGGGGATTGCACTGTGATTGGTATGACTGTGGTGATTGGTATTTATCATTAAGGAGACTGAAGTGGCAAATCAGCTCATTCACAATTCCATCACCCACTGCACAGAGAGATGGGCAGAAGTTTGGATAAGATAAATAAAAGTTTCCTCAAAGGTTGACAAATTTAGTGATTTGTCCGAAAAATCACAGATTAAATGGTGTAGATTCTTCTAAATCAGGTAAAGACAAATTCTGAAAACAGTGCAGTTGGAAAAACAAAAGAGGGTTTTCTTCCTTGAGTTTAGTTCTCTCCCATTCATCTTAAAATCAGCTAGAAAGTGAACTTATTATTCTAATAGTGGGCTTCCCACCGCTACTCCCCAGCATGAAGTCATAATCCTCTGTTTGTGGCATCATAATAATTTCCATAGCAACTAATGGTGTGATATCAGATCTCAAGACTGAAGCTTCAAGAGAGGAAGAAACTATAGGGACTAATGATATCTTAAAAAACAGAGATATTTTCAAGCAGATGTTCCTAAAAGAAAAGAAATGAATGGAAAGATTTCCCACATTGAGGGAAAACCGTAATTAGATCATGGATGATTATTAAGTATGCATTCAGCTAATGATCTCTTTTCTAAAATAAAGAATAAAGAAACAAAAAAAGAGAGAAATATATCAATGAGAAGATCTTTTATGAACTAATCTATTATTTTTAAATACACACTTCCTAAATATGGCTAACAATGCTCAGTGTTTTATTCACACTGAAGAGAAAATTATCAGGCATTGTCGAATCCATTGGGAAATCTGGCTTGTGCCTTTTCACTGCGGTATTCATGATTAGTGATATAAGCAGTTTAACACTAATGAACAGAGTAGAGATTAAATCGCACATGTTTATCATGAGCTCATACCCTTGCCACACAAAACATAATTTATGTGTTTCAGATTCGCTTGATCTCTTCTTATATTGGTGGACATACCTTCCTAGGACAGCACCAAGAGATGGTCTATGAAAACTAAAGATGCATTTTCTCATATAGTGCTGCGACAGTGATAAGATAGGAAAAAAGAGGGCGGGTGGCAGGCAGCTTCTAAGTTGGCTGCCAATGAGCCTGGTTTCCTGGTATTCACAGCTTTATATAATCTCCCTTCGGGTGGGGCTGGACTTATTAACTTACTTCTAATACTATACGGCAGGAGTGACGGGCTATCAATTCTGGACTGTTATAAATGTACTGTGGCTTCCACCTTGGACACTTGCTCTTCCATTGCTCAATGTGGAGAAAGTTAGCTGCCATGTTTTGCCAGGATGACTAACTTCCAAACTGTTCCTGAAATTTCTCTGCTTTTAGCACTTGAAGTCCTTTATAAGGAACAGTTGGTCACCTTAGCAAGAGGCTCATGTGAGTAAACTTAGAATCCCCTGCAGTCTTTCAACAGCCATGTGAATGACCTTGGGAAAGAAGGAAAGGGCTGGTAACCTTTTGCTGCAAAGGTCTGTATGGGAAATATTTTAGGCTTTTCAGACTATCTAGTCTCTGTCAGTGTTTTAATGGTATACAGGATTGTTTTGGCTAGGTATGGTAAGACACATAGGCAAGAAAATGATCGTCATGAAGAAAAAAGCTTTCGTTACACTCACTATCCTCTAGAAATAGAAGGCACATCATGCCACACAGGACTACATGGAGAAGTACATGTGAACAACCAGTGGTCAGGGAGAGAGGAACTGCAGGTGGGGGCCTTTATTGTGGTTTCCTGGGAGGAAGTGGCCAGGGGAAGGTAAACCAGCTAATCAAGTTAAGGGTTAGACAGTTCCAATAATGTTTGTGGGCTCTAGGCTATAGTGGCTATCCCTAGTTCTTTGGTACATGGCCCTGTGGTGATGAGGGCGGGGAACAGTATCCCAGAGTTGGTAAAGGAGATAGTTGGGGGTCTGGGCTCTGGATTGGTTGGCTTGAATGTTAAAGATGTTCTCTCCAAGGCAAATTGTTTACTCTCTCTAGGAATTAGCTCATCTTTGGCAGGGCTGTCCCTCTCAAGTCAGCTAGTCCCCAGATGCCAAAGCACCAAGAGTCAACAAGAAAACATAGTTAATACACACAAGTACTCAACTCTGCGATTATAGAGCCAAAACAGCCCTAGACAATAAATACGTTTAAGGCCTGCCAACAGCCGCTTGACTTGAGGAAGTTTGGAAGCAGGTGCTCCCCAATTGAACCATCAGAAAAGACAGCAGTTCAGGCCACAGCATGATTACATCCTCATATGAGACGTTAAACCGGCGCACCCAGCTAAGCTACACCCAGATGCCTGATCCACAGAAACTGCCGCATAATATTTGTTGTTTTATGCTACCATATTTTAGGGTATTTGTCATGCAATAATAGATAACTAATATAGATATGCTGAATGGAGATATCACAGAGTCTTGAAAGAATCTTGAGTCTTCAACCACTTTTTTTTCAACTTTGTGGAAACGCTTCTTCAAAATCATTATTGGATTATATTATTTCGACTCTGCTTCAACATTTCCTCTGGAAATTCCTTAGCTTTCAGAAAGTCTATTTTATTTTTGCATCATTCTAAACATTAAAAAAAAAAAACACTTCTTGAGATTGGAGTAGGGGATAAAAGCTTTTCCCTCTTGAAAATCTTAAAATGATGTAAAACTGTCCCATGTCTATTTCTGTGGCTAGCCCCTCCAATATTTGTCATCTGGAGGAAACTATTTTTAACCACCCCCTCCTCCAAACAATCAAATTATTTTCAATAATAATAATGTGATGATCAGTAATCATTACTTTTTAATTGTTCTTTGTTTTTGTAAAACAATTTTAAAAGAAAGAATGAATTTAAACTTTAGAGATATTGTTCAAATTCAGTAATGAATTGCATGAAATGAAATGTGTACACCCCAAACAAAAATAATATACCTCTGCTATGGTCTGAATATCTGTTTTTTCTCTAAAATTCATCAGTTGAAACCCTAACCCCCAAATGTAATGTATTTGGAGATGAGGCCTTTTGGAGATGCTCAGTCATGAAGGGGAAGCCCTCCTGAGTGGGATTAGTACCTCATAAAAGAGGCCCCAGAGAGCTTCCTCACCTCTTCTGCAACATGAGGACACAGCAAGAAGTTGACAACCTGGGAGACAGGAAGGTGCTGGCTGGGAAACAGAAAACCCTGCCAGTGTCATGGTCCTGGACTTTCAACCTGAGAAATGAATGTTGGTGTCTTGCTCAGCCAGCATGGCACAGTTGAGCACTGACCTATGAACAAGGAGGTCACACGGTTCAATTCCTGGTCAGGGCACATGCCTGGGTTGTGGGCTCAGTTCCCAGTGTGGGGCATGCAGGAGGCAGCGGATCAATGATTCTCTCTCATAATTGATGTTTCTATCTCTCTCTCCCTCTCCCTTCCTCTCTGAAACCAATAAAATCATATTTTAAAAAACTTCATTTCAAAATAAATAAGTAAATGTTGGTTTCTTTATTAGTTACCCAGTCTAGTGTATTTTTGTTACAGGAGCCCGAAAGGACTAAGGCAACCTCACAATCGGCAGTCTGTTTCAGTTTTATATTTTAAACCAGGGGTCCTCAAACTTTTTAAACAGGGGGCCAGTTCACTGTCCCTCAGACCGTTGGAGGGCCGGACTATAGTTTAAAAAAAACTATGAACAAATTCCTATGCACACTGCACATATCTTATTTTGAAGTAAAATAACAAAACGGGAACAAATACAATAGTTGTATTTGCATGTGGCCCACGGGCCGTAGTTTGAGGACCCCTGCTTTAAACCAAACAAATCTCCAAGGGGTCACATAGAGTGGCAGAACTGCTATGATTCAAGTTCCATTTCTTCATCTTCATCACTCCGCTAACACTGTTTATTTAAAATCTACTGTTAATCTCAGGAATACGTGAATCCACAGTGACTGAAGACAGGGACTGCGACTAAAACAAGCTTGAACAGTTCAGGACAATTAGGAACTGACTCTGGAAACCAGTTCCTGCATCTGAGGCTGCGGGTATTGGAGGCTGGAAGGTTTCCAAACTAGCTTCCATGCAGAAGACAATGTATTCGCAGTATCAGTAATAAAAATGTGCCAATCTGAAGCTGACGTATCTATTATTACAAGAGTAACTGCATCAAGTCTTTGCAACTCAGACCACCAAAAGCTTTTTGGTGGAGAAGGCTTTTTTTACCCACTGACGTTGTTCAGAATTGCTGGCACATGGAGATAATAAAAAGCAGATCAACTTTTACTTGATTTTATTATTTTTTTCTGAGTCACCCTGTTGCCTGCAACCAGAGCAGTCTTCCCTTGCTGCCTATCCCTGGAATACTCCAGAATCCATGGAAATCCACTTTATAAAGCTGGGCTGAGCAGATCTTCTCTGGTTAAATCATGGGCAGGGGGCTCTCCAGCACCCGATCAGTGCATGGTGGGCAAGGGCAAGTCAGGATCCACCTCAAGCGTTTCCACAGAAGCACCAGAACTCCATGGGGGGAATCTACAAACCAAAGTTAAACTTCCCTAAAAGCCTCTCATTTGCACCAGAAATATGTTATCATCATAAATAGCTGGTTTATTAATATTATTAATAGTAAGAGAGCAAAGGGGAGCCCAGACATTATAAGTATGGTCATCTGGGCAGCTTGACCAGGAAGATACAGCTTTGCGCTCCCCAGGGAACTACCAGTGCATTCCCTGCAAATCACTTGGGGAAGGGCCTCAACATAGAGGGAGAGGGATGCATGGGCAGTGAAGTTGGGGTGACATAGAGAAGGTGCTTGCCTATCAATGTAGCCTGGGAACAATGAATTGAATAGGGAGTGAATGCCATCATAAGCGCATGAAATCTTGAAAAGTTAATTGGTTAGTTTGAAGAAGAGCCTAGTTAAAATCCCCAAAGAGTTCCCTCTCTCTTGCTCTCTCTGGTTCTGTGACCTGCACTCACCCATGCATTCACATGGATTCTTTTTCTATAACCATGTGGCCTGAGCAGCCGCGTGCAGGATACTGGACTGGACTTGAATAAGGAACAAAAACTATGAGTAGTGGTCTTTATTCTGGCCCTGCTGAAGACACGGTGGGAATTTTTCCATGGCAGGATGGAGAGAAATGGGACATTGGAGACCCAGAGGTTTATTTCCTCCTAAATAAACATCATTCATCCTCCCATGTGAGTCTCAGGAAATTCTTTTCCTTGAAAAATCGCAAGAACTCCACTTCCACCGATAACAATATGATAATGGTGAGAAAAAGGAAGTTTAAAATGTATATCACCAAAAGTTGCCTTGTGGAAAACTTTCTAAATGATCAATAATGTGAAACATCTTTCCACTATGCTTGGAGGAAGGATCTTTCTATTATCTCTTTCTATACTCATCTCTATGTAAATGTAAACATTTATATTATAATATGTTGTACCAGAAGAATTCTTCAAAGAGTCTGCAGTCCAAAATACAGGCTAAAAATATCTTAGAGGTGTGCCAGGCAGTTAACTAATAAGAACATTATGGGGTTTTTCCTGGATTTTAAGATGATTCTAATATTTGTCTTTTTTTTAAATTATAATTGGTTGTGGCTTTATTTACATTCTAAATATTAATTTATACATCTAATTTTATTTTATTTCCTTAAAGAAGGTGCCCAAATTACTTAAGCTTCAGGCCTTCCAAAACTTGGGACAGTCCTATTAAAAAGCATTCATTGGGTCAAATCCTGGAGAAAATGAGCAAATATTATGTTTGTTCTAATGGGTGTTCCCCAAGAATGTAGGACCCGGGACAGATGGGACAAGTAAGGCTTATATTCCATTTTAAGCTCAGGAGAAGTGGGAAGGAGGGGGTGGTTTGGAACTTCAAAAAGGAGGAAGGCAGTTGACATGGAAATGGAAAAGCAAACGCTTGGTGGACAAATGTCTGCTGGGCCATCTTTAACCAAGGGACACAGAGAAGACTAGGATCAAACAGGCCTTGCCTGGTTCCTCCCTGTCTCTCACACCCATTTCACATTATAACTAGAGGCCCAGTGAGCATGAAATCATAGGCGACTAGCTCACCATCACAAGCCACCGCACCGGGAGGGCCGCAAGCCCCGCCCTGCCATGAGTGGCTCCTGAGCCGGGAGGAGGCACCCAGAGGTGCTCCATGCACCTCCTGGTGACCGGTTGTTTGGTCATTCCAGCCTTCCGGTGTAACGGTCACTGGCTTTTAAAAATATAGATATAGGTATCCATGATGACAGCTTCCTCTGGAGCAGGTCCTCTATCTAAATGCCTTTTTAGTATTTAGGGGGAAAGTCAAATGTTTTTCCTGAGAATTTGTTCCTTAAAAATAATCAGCTCAAAATGATCAATATCCCAAAGAGGCATATGTTGGGGGTGGTAAACCTTGTTTCCCCTCAGCACAATCCAATAAATGAGGTTAGGCTGGGGAAGGGGGCTGGGGAAACTACGAATATGTATTAACATTTCTAAGCTCCTGAATTAACCATTAGGAAGAAGCAGTACTTACAGTGCCCATCTAGAAATTCTTTCTTTCTTTTTATTTTTTTTGTTAATTCTCACATGATGATATTTTTCCATTGATTTTTAGAGAAAGTGGATGGGAGGGGGAGAGACAATGAGAGAAAAACATCCATGTGAAAGACATTGATTGGGTGTCTCCCACACAAGCCCTGACCAGGGCCAGAGGTCAAGCTTGCAACTGAGGTACATGCCCTTGACCAGAATTGAACCGGGGATCCTTCAAGTCCACTGGCTGGTGCTCTATCCATTGAGCCAAACCTGCTAGGGCTCGAAATTCTGTAGATGTCATATATGAGTTTCCCCTTCACAATGTTGAGGATCCAAAGGTGGACGTTGGCAGAACTGGGGTAGGCAAGAATGCCTATGGGACCTTCCACTCTCCTTTTAACCAACCCTTCCCCAAAAGATAAAACGCCTCTGACCATTGGTCTGGGGCTCTGTTCTTTTCATCTGGTTTTCTGGAAAACTCTCCACACACAACCTCTCATTTCCCTAGTCTCTTGGTGGGTTTTATGTTCCCACTTCTTTTCCAAGACCCACCACCCACCAAGTAATTGATCTTCCACATCTGTTCAATTCATCTGAGTCTGCCTGCCATAAAGATGTAATGTTGATGAGATTAGGGAAATGAACCTATTCTAAATCTTTAGATAGTTATATTGAAGCAAGAAATGGCATTTCTCAGCGAGAATCTACATGGGAGCAGTAACTTTCTCACTTTTCTTTTTAACCGAGACCAACTGTGATACATCCATCTATTTATCAATATAAATGAAACAAAAGCAAAGAATTCACAAATATTATAGAAGGCACACTACAATGTTTTCTATTATACGTTTTCTCCAATGCCAGTTGATTCTCACTAATTGCATTATTTTGTCCACTAGAGGGTCACATCCATTGGTTGAAAAACACTGCCATAGAGGAAACAACAGCCTACTCTGGGCCACTGCAGTGAATGCAACAAACCAGGATTCATGTTGCAGCTGTGTCTGGAACACAACACAGGGGATTTGAGGGTTCCAGGGAACATGAGTGCACGTGCCTCCGACTTCACTAAAACAGCGCATGCTTGCTCAGTTTTCCTCCTATTTCTCAGTAGCAATGTGGTCATACCATATGTACTATTTTGTACTTCGCTGGCCTAGCTTTCTCAAATACGCATAACAAGAAAAATGAATAGCACTAATGTCATTTTGTTAAATATGTTTATTATACAGATGCTATGGTTCAGTGCTAATGGGGTTTTTGGTTCTTTTGAGTTCCTGATGTTGCATGCTACAGTGATTTATGGCAGGCCAGAGTGTTTGGCTGCAACAAAGGTCTGTCATGTTAAACACCCACCAGCTCTCTGACTATTTTGTACCACAACCCACATTAATTTTCCTGTGACTCCACCTCTACATTCAATCCATCATTAGTCCTATTGACTCCACTACACACACACACACACACACACACACACACACACACACACACACACACACACTCTACTATATTTCCAGTCCCCACCATATTTAAAGCTACCACCATTTATTATTTCTTGCCTAGGATACTAATTGGTTCCCTTACTTCAAGTCTTACCCTTCTATAATCCATTGTTCATCCTACAGTCAGGTTTTTAATTTCCCATGTAATTTAGGCAAGGCCATATCCTTACTTTAAAGAAAGAAAAATAAAGAGATGTGGCATATATGTTTCTGTGTTAGTTTATGTGTGCTTATGTGAAAACATTTCTATTTTAAGGAGCATGTTTTCTTTAAGACAGGAACTCCACCTAAAATATGTAGCTTTCTGTGGCTGCTAAGATCTTAAGTTGTGTGTAGTTCAAATCAGTGACTTCTAACTCTGACCTTTGGCCTGGCTTCTAGTGCCTACCTGCTCAGGCCCGACCTCCTCTAATCTCCATGCCTCAGGTCCTACTCTCTCCCTCTTCTCACTATGCTCCAGCCACGCTCAACATCTTTTCATCCCTCAAAGGTGTTGAGCTTTTTTCAGCTCAGTTTCCTTGCATGACTGTCACTTTTCTATTCTTCATGTCTCAGATCAAATGGCACCTTAAAGACACGTTCCCTAAAGTACCACTTCCATTCATTTTGGACATTTTCTTCATCATGTTCATTACAATCTGGGCCAATTTTGTGTATTTGTGTATTCCTTTATTTCCCAATTGTTTGTCTCCCTCTGTTAGCATATATGATATTACAAGGCATATTCTCCACTGAATTCCAGTACTTCGAACAGTGCTTGTTACACAGTAGGCCCTCAATAAATATGTGAAAATTAAGACGTACTTTAATAAGTATGTTGAAATAAATGAGAATGGCTTCTAAGCAATGTTTTTCTATATTAATAAAATAGCAAAAGATCACTGTGCTGTGTACTTTTCAAAACATAAGAAAATTCAACTAATGTGTTGATTATTCACAAACGTTGATTCCTCAGATTATTGTGCAAATTGACATGAATTGAATAAAATATGCACTATACTGTCCCTATATGGTAAAAATTAATGCTGATTTAAGATTCCCAGTCTCCCTACATAGATGTTCTTAGACAATTACTTTTTCAGGGAAGATAGTAATAGGAAAAAGTACTCTAACTGGCCTGTCAATATTCTTTGCAGTTTTTTTTTTTTAGTAACTAATATCCATATCAGTTAGATACAAAAGATTGTCAGCCAAGAGTCTAGCTGAATCTCTGTCTCCTTTTACTGAAACAGGGATATTTGTTAAGGACTTTTCAAGGATATTTTATTGCAGCACAAGGTTCCCAGACACCAACCACAGCCAGGGCCCAAAATTCTTACTCTCATTTCAGAACCATGGAATTTCTGGAAACTCTGTTCATATTTAAGTAAAACTAGCATGTTGCCTGGGTATTTGTAACTATCCAAAAGCATTTTTTCAGCTCAGGAGGCAGCCAATTGATGTTTCTCTCTCTCCCTCTCTCTCTTAAGTCAATAAAAACATTATATATATAGGACTTTGATGCCTAACATCAACACCATCAGCAGCTGCCTCGAAATGAGCACTTAGTAAGTGCCAGTCATTGTACTTGTCAATCCTTACTTATTATTTATTTAATTCTTCCTCAAAACTTTGGGATTTTTGTCCCCATGTTGCTGATGAGGGCCAGGGTCATGTGGCTGAGATCCAAGCCCAGTGGGGATGCTCTTACTCATCGTGACCTGTCAGAACTACAAAGTCACAGACACAATCATTTCTTCATTTTCTTTACTTACACACTTTCTCACAGCTTTCCCATGAGCAGAAAAGGAGGGAAACACCTGCTCTGAACTTCTGGGTTTCTCTTCCTTTCTTACTCTTTCTCAGGAAATAGGAAAAGATAGGAATGGCAACCGCTTACATAAACCCTGAAAAGGAAAAGCCAGTAGGGGAGTAAACGAGTGCCACTCTGCTACTTGTGCCACTTTCCCCCCATAACTCTTATAAGACTGTGTTGTCTCCCAGGAAGTAGAATTATGTTTAAATGAAAAGCCCTCACACCTTTTTTCAATCTCCCAGCTCAAGACAACTCCAAGGTCAATTTTCCTTGAGGCTTAACTTAATAACTACTTGGAACAAGGTGAGGAGAGAACAATCTATTTTCTTCCACACAGATAAGCAAGCATGAAGGTTCATGACTGATTCAACATTTGGTATTTGGGTGCTGCTCTCAGCATAAAGGTGGTAGAACTGACTACAAATTTATGGGAGGACATAAATAGATACGGCATTTTAAGGTGCGATGAGCAAAAAACCTTCAGCTTTTGACTGAACTCATTTTTAAAATAAAATATTGACTAATAATTCTTTACTAAAGTAAGTAAAAATGCATTTGAAAAGACAAGAAACCAAGCTTTGTCCGGCTTAAGCCATCCGGTTCCACAAGGGTATTCTTCCCACAAAGAAGTGTTTATCATGGGCTTGCACGCAGTTTGGAAACATATTAAAAATTCCATTTGTTTTTTTCCTCTTTTTGCATTATCCTATTTTTTACATGCTTTATTTATTTATTTATTTATTTATTTTTGGTCATACACTTTTAAAGCCTTAATTTGTGAATCATCTCTCACAAATACAAAACCATTTCCACATAAACTTAATTTGTCATAATTTCAAAATTTCCAGCAATCTAAAAGCAAATCAATAGCACAGATGAAGTAAAAACACTATAGGGAACATTGCCTAACATATTAAATGGTTCAGATAAACCACATTACTGTGAATTTAGGTAGACAGTATTTCATTACACACATATATACACACAAATGTGTATATATATACACACACATATCTGAAATATACATATATTTCTTAATGTCATATTATCTGCCTCACTTTGTTATAGATGGCAATAAATTCAACTTGGATTAAGAACTTTTCCATATCAACCCACGAGGACAGCTGATTATAGGTTTGACCTTTTGAGATTCTGTGTGTTTCCCACCTAATCAGTGCTGGAATGAGCTTTTGCTAAGTGGGATCTATGGATTCCTATGGGAAAAGTGAAGCCATTTAAAAAATAATGAGTCTTCTTTCTACCCTCTCTCCCTTTCCGATGTGAGCTCTATTAGGCCATAACAATCTCCATCTAGGCTACACAAAAGCATAGCATAAGCATATGGGGGAGCTCAGAATGTAAATGACACTTCACAATGGGATAAAAAAATGCTTTACTTGCCCTTTTATTGATGGCCCCCAAAAATGTGTTTAGTTTCAAAAAAAAAAAAAAAAGTCCTGTGAGGCTTTTAAGCTCCAGTATCTCAGGTTTTGACAGTGTAATTGGTTCCCTGTTGCCTGGGCAATCACACAGAATTGGAACCATCTCCATTTTGCCTTGTTACAGTAACACACTTGACAATTTAAATATAATCTCCCAAGTACTCCAGTTTGGTCACCAGTTCATTTCTCAAAATTCAAAACATGAGTGTGTGTGTGTATGTGTGTGTTCCATGTCCCTAATTCCATCCCCAAATACCTCTAATTTCCTTCCCCAACCTTCTGTGAAACTGAACGGCATAATAGATGTAATTAGACCTTCAGTAATAGGACCGAATGGAGCAAGCAATGAGACTCCTTCTAGGGAAGCAATCAGTGCATTAGGTCCCCAGGACTGAAACCATTTTTAACAAGGTTTGGGGCTTAGGGAATGTCAGTCTGAGCTGCTATTGCTTCCCCAAGAGGGAGCTCCACCTCACATGCAAATCCTCATTTACCATTTCTACAAAAGGGAGGAAAAGAACATTAGCTACTTTATTGCACACATAATGAAGCAAAGTGGAGCTGTTAATATTTTTTTATTGGCAGTAAGTCAACTCTCCACAAGTGCTCTGAAGTATAAATGTGTATTTCATCAGTATTTTGAAGACCACTTCCTATGTCCTCATCACCAACTATTGGAAGAAGATAATACCAAATTGCAGATTGAACATAACCTATATAGTGTTATTATTCTAGTCTATGATGCACTGAAGCAAACTCTTGTGAAGAAAAATGTGCCTCCTATTTATAGCTCCTAATATACTTTTGTAAAGCCTCAAATGACAGACTAGTCTAAAGAATAAAGTTCTTCATAACTGGTAATAAACCTTAAACTTTCTCATATAAAATATATTTGGTAAAATGTACAATGGCCAATGGAATTAATGTCAAATATGATATTTAACTTATTTCAATGAATGGATTAGGTTAGATTTGGATATATTTTTGCTAACTCTGTTGTTGAAAACTTAAGATATACAGCTAAAACTATCCAAAGTTACTTGAAAGCATAGATGAACCTCAAAAAAATTACCAAGGACCATATGATTGCAGTTATATGAAATGTCCAGGATAGGTAAATCTATAGAGAAAGAAGGTAGGTGAATGATTGCCTAGGATTTGGGGATAAAGGTGCAGGGTTTTTTGTGTGTGGTAGTGCACATGTTCTACAATTGATTGCAATGATGGTTGCACAACTCTGAATATACTAAAAACCATTGAATTGTATAATTTAAATGAGTGAATTATATAATGTATGAATTATCTATAATTCTATAATAATAAAAGTGCAATATGTTAATTAGACCAGATGTCCTTCCAGAAGAAGCCGGGGCTGTGAGGGAACCCTGGGTCCTGGGTGCCTGCTGGCAACCAGAGGGAAGCCGGTACTGGCAGCCAGGGGAAGGAAGGCCTACTCTTGCATGAATTTCATGCATCAGTCCTCTAGTATCTCAATAAAACCATTACCAAAAAGTTACTTGAGCTGTTAGGAGGGTCCCAGTATACCAGAAGAATTTTTTTTTCTTTCATTAGACCCATCCAATAAAAGAAATAGGTGAGGCTGTCTTTTCATTAATGGTTTTAACTGTGAGACATTATTAGGACTGATATGAATGTTTAGTTTTGACAAATATGTAAGGGACAGTTGTTACACTACAGATTCTGGGAAGATGTAAGCATTCATGCAAAATGTAAGCATGATTCTGTCTTCTTGGAAGTAGTGATCAAATGAAGATATTTAGAAGGAAAAAAAAAGTTTGCATATAATGGTAAATTTAAAAAAAGTTAGGAAGGATATTTATCTCAGTTTGTGGGGAATAGAAAGATTCCTGGATGGTGTACTACCTAAGCTAAATTCCTAAGAGATTTGAAAGCAATTTAGGGCATTGAATCCTTGGAATGAATGGAGAGTGGTTATGAAGAAAGAGGAATGTATTAAGGACAAAGCCCACATTTCTGGCATATGCCCTTACACTTATTAATAATAAAAGTAAATTAATTAATAACGGTGTTAGATTTACAAAAAAAATTGATGAGATAGTACAGAAAGTTCCCATGTATCCTCCTCACCCCACTTTCCTCTATTATTACTATACTAGAGGCCCAGTGCACAAAATTCATGCAGGGGTGAGACAGGGGGCATGTCCCTCAGCCCAGCCTGCATCCTCTCCAATCTGGGACCCCTTGAGGGATGTCTGACTGCCCATTGAGGCTCGATCCCAGTTGGACATCCCTCTCACAATCCAGGACTGCTGGCTCTCAACCACTTGCCTGCCTCCCTGATTGCCCCTAACTGCTTCTGCCTGCCAAATTAATCACCCCTAACCACTCCCCTGCCAGCCTGATTGATGCCTAACTGCTCCCCTGCCAGCCTGGTCACCCCTAACTGCCCTCCCTTGCAGGCCTGGTCACCCGTAACTGCCCTCCCCTGCTGGCCTGGTCACCCCCAACTGCCCTCCTCTGCAGGCCTGGTTACCCCTGTCTTCCCTTGCACACCTGGTCACCCCTAACTGCTCTTCCCTGCCAGCCTGATTGCCCCTACCAGTCCTTCCCTACTGGCCTGGTGGCCCCTAACAGTCCTCTCCTGCAGGCCTGGTTGCCCCTAATTGCCCTAATCTGTAGGCCTAGTCACCCCTAACTGCCTTTCTCTGCCAGCCTGGTCCCCCCCAACTGCCCTCCCCTGCAGGCCATCTTGTGGCGGCCATCTTATGTCCGCGTGGGGGTGGCCATCTTGTGTGTTGGAGTGATAGTCAATTTGCATATTACTTTTTTATTAGATAGAATTATGTTCGTCTGGTACATTTGGTGTAATTAATGAAACAATATTGGTTGTTTTTGGTTCTTAAAGTGCATAGTTTCCTTTTAAGATTCACTCCTGTACAGTTCTATGGGTTTTGACAAGTGCATGATGTCATTTATCCATCATTACAATTTTATATAGTCTCTCTGTTCTATTCAATTGACCTATTTGTCTATGTTTTTACTAATACCAAGTTATACTGATTATTGTAGCTATGTAATAAGCTCTGACTTTGTCCCCTTTTGTTAGTATTGCGTTGGCTAACCTGAGTCCTTTCACTTTCTGTATAAACTTTAGAATCAATTTGTTAGTATCCACAAAATAATTTACTGAGATTTTGGGTGGGACTGTATTGAATCTATAGATCAAGTTAGGAATGACATTTTACAATATTGAGTATCCCTATTCATAAACATAGAATTTCTCTCCATTTACTTAGATTTTCTTTGATTTCTTCTATCAGAGTTTTCTTTGAATTGGACCTACAAATATGTTAGCTTTTTATTTAATTATTTCATTATACTTGCTGCTAATGTAAATGAGATAGAGTTTTTTAATTTCAAATTCTAATTGTTCATTTTTGATATAAGCAATTGGCTTTTGCATACTTACCTTGTACCCATGCTATAATGCTTAGTAGTTCTGGGAGGTTTTTTTGTTGATTCTTTGGGGTTTTTACATAGGCAATCATGTCATTTGTGAAAACAGCAATTTTATTTGTTTCTTCTTAATCTGTATGCCTTTATTTTTTTTCTTTTTCTGTCTAATTGCATTAGCTAGAATTTCTAATAGGTTGTTAAATGGAACTATTAAAAGGGTACTTTCTTGCATCATTTCAGATCTTTGGGAAATAGAGCCTGGTTTTCAACATAAAGTATGTTGTTAGATGTAGATGTTTTTTGTTGATTTTGTTTATCAAGATGAGGAGATGCTCCACTACCCCAAGTTTGCTGGCACTTTTTATCTTGAACAGATTTTGAATTTTGTCAAATGCTTTTTTTCTGCATCCATTAATATCCTATCTAATAAAAGAGAAACATGGTAATTAGCGTACGACTGCTACCCTTCCCATTGGCTAATCAGGGCAATATGCAAATTAACTGTCAGCCAAGATGGCGGCCAGCAGCCAGGCAGCTGGAAGCGAACATGAGGCTTGCTTGCTTGAGGGACAGAGGACTCCAGGGCTCCCCCCCTGGCGCTGGCTGCC
>NW_006294654.1:2736283-2778563 GCF_000327345.1 Myotis davidii | reverse complement strand
GATTGCACAACATTGTGAATGTATCAGACGCCACTAAGCTGCTCGCGTTAAAATGGTTTATTTTATGTTATGTGAACTTCACATCAGTAAGGAAAAAATAAGGCTGAGTATGATAATCATAGAACGAGAAATAAAATCAAAGTACTAAAGGAGGCTCAATGGAAGGAAATATTAGATTCTTTGGGTGAGGGAGGTAACTGATCAATGTTTCTCCCTCACATGGATGTTTGATAAGGGTCTACTATCCAGAATACATAGAGAACTCTTATGATTCGACAACAAAAAGACAAACATCCCAATTCAAAAGTGGGCAAAGGACTTGAATAGACATTTCTCTAAAGAAGCTACACAAATGGGCAAAATGCACGTGAAAAAAAAATGCTCAATATCATTAGTCATTAGGGCAGTGATGGCGAACCTATGACACGTGTGTCAGAGGGGACACGCAAACTCATTTTTTTTTTTGGTTATTTTTCTTTGTTAAATGGAATTTAAATATATAAAATAAATATCAAAAATATAAGCCTTTGTTTTACTATGGTTGCAAATATCAAAAAATTTTTATATGTGACACGGCACCAGAGTTAAGTTAGGGTTTTTCAAAATGCTGACAAGCTGAGCTCAAAAGGTTCGCCATCACTGCTCTATGATGTGCACTGACCACCAGGGGGCAGACACTCAATGCAGGAGCTGCCCCCTGGTGGTCAGTGCACTCCCACAGAGGGAGCGCTGCTCAGCCAGAATCTGGGTTGATGGCTGATGAGCGCAGCACTAAGGATGTCCATGGGGAGCGGCCTAAGCCATCAGTCAGACATTCCCCAAGGGCTCCCAGACTGCAAGAGGGTGCAGGCCAGGCTGAGGGATCCCCCGAGTCCACGATTTTCATGCACCAGCTTCTAATGATAATATAATGATTTGTCTTTAACTTGTTGATATAATACATTAAATTACTTGATTTTCAAATGTTGAGTCAACCTGGCATACCTGAAATAAATTCATTTAGTTGTAACATATTTAGTTGACCCTTGTACAACATGAGTTTGAACTGCAGGTGTCCACTTTTATAAAGATTTTTTTCAATAAATACTTGTACTGTTTTTGATCTACATTTGGGAGTCCATGAATTGGAAGGCCAATTGTATACATTGATCTACACTATTTTATGTAGGAGATTTGAGCATCCATAGATTTTGGTATCTTCTGGGTGTTCTAGAACCAATCTCTAGTGGGTACTGAGGGACAAAAAAAGTTTTGAGGAGTCAAAAGTTATATAGGGATTTTTAATTGCACAAGAGTCAATACTCCTGCCAAAACCGGTTTGGCTCAGTGGATAGAGCGTCGGCCTGTGGACTGAAAGGTCCCAGGTTCGATTCCGGTCAAGGGCATGTACCTGGGTTGCGGGCACATCCCCAGTAGGAGGTGTGCAGGAGGCAGCTGGTCGATGTTTCTCTCTCATCGATGTTTCTAACTCTCTCTCCTTTCCTCTCTGTAAAAAATCAATAAAATATATTTAAAAAAAAAAAAAGAGTCAATACTCCTAACCCCCTAATTTTTCAAGTGTCAACTGTAATTTTTGTATACATTTCTGGATTTATATTGTCAATCTTTTATTGAGATTTATTTTGCATTTATATATATCCATGAGAGCTATTAGTGTATAGTTTTCCTTTCTTTTAATGACTATATCTGGTTTTGGCACTTCGCTTTTTAAGGTAAAAATGTAGAGTACAGCATGAAATGTATGGAGAAAATAAGTGTGTGTGTGTGTATGTTTGCATATGACTTCTCACTGATTTTTTTTCTGTCTCCTTGAAGTATAAATTGGCTGCAATTGAATTCTCTTTCTTAATTTTCCAATCTCATGTTCTGAAGTTAGAAAGACAGAGGTACTAAGGCTTTATTTAGGCTCACAAATCCTGACACTCCACAGAGACAAGGACTTGTGGATGATTCCCTTTTCCTAAAATAGATTTGAGAAAGTAGTGATATCTCTCCTATTGTACTGTTTTCATGCATATTCATTATCATGCACACATGCTTTACAATAACACATGTATGACTATCTTCCTAACAGAACTGTTTCTGCTCATATACAAATTTTCTTGAGATTACTTCTAATCTTTGATCAATTTACCATGAAGACTTGATACTGCATATTTCACAAACCCCCCTTTATGTGTAAGTGACTCCCTTATTTCTGACTAGAAGGATAACTACCAGGGTTAAAGGCATAGAAAGATGACATTGAATCATTAAAGATTAATAATGTGTATTGGCTGCCATACTGTCTCTTTATCTCTTTACCTTATCCCTATGCACATAATTTCAGAAAGCTGGAGTAATTTCGTACTTAAATTGCCTCAAATCAGTCATCTTAGTAGAATGTTGATGCTGAGGAATAGAAACTGAACAACATGAGGTATACAATACAGAATGAGAATTGTTCTGCCTCTAAGAATGAAACATAGTGGTACCGAATTACATGCAATAGCAAAACGTAAGTTGAATACCCTTAGACTTCCCTTTGGTCAAGATCATTAATGATTGGTGAGGGAGTTGACAATGCAGAACACAAATGTTATGTCCAGAACCTCATTTTAATCATGTTTTTTAAAACTATAAAGTGCCACAGAAATAAATCATGTTCAACACACACAAATAAATCCCAACTCATATAACATGCACAGTAATAAAAACAAAATAACATTCACTGGGAGGAAAGAAAATGGAAACAAAAAAAGATCCAAACAAACTCATTATAAAGGCAGATAATTAGTATTAGCATCTCAATTCAAATCACATGAAGACTTAACAATGACATTCTTTTATTCCCATTATGTATATTGTCATTGTATTTAGTTATTGTGCATGTAGCCTGGAAAGATTTCAATCATAGCCAATTGTTATAATCTCTAAAATGTGAAGAGGTGAATGGAGTTAAGAAGAGACTAAAATAATCTCAGTGCTTTTCCCAAAGAGCTTTGAGAGTAGAAGTGCCCATCAAGAGGTTTAGGAAGCCTAGTCAAATAGAAGTGGAACAATAATAGCCCTGTGCATTATCTATTACATTTTCTTTTAAAGGATTTTACCCCTTTCTACTCTTCTTTCTCTCATTTTTAATAACCTCTTAGGATTTTGTCAGTTAAAAATCTATTTATTTTTCTTTTCATAACATTGACTCATAGTTTATTGTTGCAGCATTGATTTGTAATCCTACACTGCTATGACCAAGGACATTAACACATAGTAAAATACACCTTCTTGTTTTTAAAAGTATTTGAAAATTTCCTTTTAAGTGAATTTAGAAAAACAATAGCACCATGTTAATTCACCATCCTACCTATTTTTTCTAAGAAACATAATACATATGCTCCCAGATTCAGAGACACATATCCACTGAGAAAAATTCCAGCATTTCAATTCAAAATTTCAGAGACAGATAGTGATTGGTTCAGTGGTGACAGGCGATAATTCTAGCTTGGATAAACAAATTATCGTGTCCAGTATGAGCATGACTTTGAGGGCCCTCTATTGTGTGTCATGTGAGTTTGATATGGACAGGGTTGGTTAGGAGAGATATGGTTCTCATTCTCAAAAAACTTGCTATAGGCTGAGGAGATCCTAACATGTATCTGCTCTAATTTGAAAATACCAGCTTTTTCACTAAAGTCCATCTTATCGAAGAATTTAGGTGATAGAATGAATCCTTTGGCAAACCACTTATTCTGCTTTGGTTATAAAGACAGGAAAATAAACACCACATTTACAGCTTGAGTTTCTGTTATGCTTAGAAAATAAATATTAACTCCTTTCCAGGACTCCCAACTAGCATGGAGTCACTCCCATAACACAGTCTCACTAGCTGTTTAATTGAAATGAAATTCTGGGAGGTCTTCTCTCAGTGTGGTACCAAAGAAAGGCAGAAAAGAGAGTCATTAAGAAAACTTTCTCATGGAGTTAAGTGGTACCTAGAGACATGATATCAATTCTCAGATTCGGGGCATATTATTTAAAGTGTTTTCATACTATTCTGATTGTAGCCAAAAATATAAGCTTTTATTAGAGATTTAGAAAACATTTAATTTTCAAAAACACATTTGACTTCTGATTTTCTCTTAAAATTACAAAAGAACATCATTCTTATCCTTTAAAAAGTTTAATAATCTAAAAAATTATAATTCCTACTGAAACCATTAGAAAGCCAGTGATATTTTTTGTTGTTTGTTTGTTTTTGTTAACCCTCACCTGAGGATATTTTTCTATTGTTTTTTAGAGAGAGCGTAAAGGATGGGGAGAGACAAAAAGAAAAATTGATGTGAGAGAAACAGATCAATTGGTTGCCTCCTGCATGCACCAAGACCAGGGCTGGAAATCAATCCTGCAACTGAGGTACATGCCCTTGACTGGAATTGAACCCAGGACCCTTCAGTTCACAGGCTAATGCTCTATCCACTGAGCAAAATCAGCTAGGGCTAGAAAGGAAACAATTAACTAGAAATTCAAGGAATGATAGGAGTCTTCAGGAAAAGATGGGAAGTGAGCACTTGTTTGGCTGGGGTAGATGTCAGAGACTGGACACCGTGAAACTACTACTGGGAGAGTATCAAGAACAGGGAGAGATACCCTCTCTGAGACACAGATACAAAGGGAATGCCTGAAGTTGAGGGGGGAAACATTGAAAACAAAGCAAAACCTCTAGCAAACCAACTCACCACTTACACACAAGGTTATATAAGAGGAATGGAAAACTGGGATGCACAAGAGTAACTACCCAAAAGTAATTCAACTCCTGACTAGATTAAGTAACTGCTTATAACCAAGGCCTGGACAAAGAACACACACACACACAAAATACTCACCTTCTCAGTTCCCACTGCCTTACAACAAATATTCACCAAATATTACAATTCATACAAAGAATCAAGAAAAAAACAACACAATGTTTTAAAAAAGCAATGTACACAACCAGACTCAGATATGATCCTAATGTTTGAACCAGGAAAGGAATTTAAATTCTCTATGATTAATCTGTTAATGAATCTAGCTGAAAAGGGGGCAAATGCATGAAAAGGTGGGGAATTTCAGGAGATATATGAAACTATAATATAGAATGAAATAGAAATAAATGAAACGGATCACATAGTAACAAAGATGTAGAATGTCAACAAAGGAATTGTTATGTTTCTTAAAGCCAAGGAAATAATCAGTGAATTCAAAGGTATGTCCATAGGAATTCTCCACACGGAAACACAAAGAATAAAGTGAGTGTTTAAAAACGTGGAATCCATTCCACGTCTTGGAATCCCATCCAAGAACTGTGGGACAATATAAAATGTTCTAATAGACTTGTTACCAGAATTGCAAATGAGAGATACATAGGGTAGAAGAAATATTTGGGGAGATAAGGGTTGAGAATTTTCCAAACTCAATCAAAATACTAATAACAGTGCCCAAACTTCAGAAGATAACAAGCCAAATAATTACCAAAACACACACTGAAACACATACATGCAAACACACACAAACATATCAGACAAATTACACCTAAAAACAAATAATAATACTATCAATAAAGAGGAATGTTACATAGTGATAAAGTCTACACTCACCAAGAAGGCATACAATTTTATATATGTACACACCTAACACCAGAATTTTAAATAAATAAAGCAAAAATTTCTACAACTGGAAAAAAGAGAGAACGCCACAATTATTGTGAAGACTTTAACACTTCTCTAGGTAATCAAACAAATACACAGAAACTGCTGTGATGACTCTGTCCCGGTGTCACCCGGCGCTCCTCAGGAGCCGCGGATACAGAGAGACCGCGTGTCCGTGGTATGTCCTGGTCTCCGTGGGCCCCGCCTGGTCTGGGAGGCCCATCGGGACATTTTGTGGAGCTGAGCGGAACAATCCTCCTCCAGAGCCTCACCCTCAGGCAGATGCCAATGCAGAGCGGGTTTCTCCTGCACCTGGAGCCTGTGTGGAGAGACAACACTTTGGAGCCGTCACCTAGACCAGTGGTTGGCAAACTCATTAGTCAACAGCCAAATATCAAATTTGAAATTGAAATTTCTTTTGAGAGCCAAATTTTTTAAACTTAAACTATATAGATAAGCACATTGTTACTAACTTAATTAGGGTACTCCTGAGGCTTAGGAAGAGCCACACTCAAGGGGCCAACTGGTGTTAAGAGATACAGACTTCCCCTCCATATCTGGATCCTGAACGGGAACATCAACTGTTTCGTGTTATGCCTGCACCTGTCAGCAGCCCTTTAGTTATATACTAGTAGTTCCTTTTAGTCTTTATAGTTCCTTAAACTATAGCACCCATATTGCACAAATGATTGGTCTTATGGCTTTCCATATCCTGGCTATGCATACTTTAAGTGATAGCTTGGGCCTAGGAGACTACAGTCTATTTTTGTAGACCCTACCTGTAACATGAGAACTGCTGGGGAGTATTTTGACCATATTGCTACCCAACTTATTGAGGCTTTTCAACACTATAACCACATCCAACCTACCTGGCACAATAATTCCTTTTCCACCTTGATGACAAACTTTGTTACAATGTCTGAAGCTGCCCCTATTGGCTATTCTAAATTCACAGGGGAGTTACATAATATAGAAGGTAACACACATGCCAGATGCATATCCTACTGTCAGGTCATCAAATTATTGTCCTTAGGTTCAAATGTTGTCTCTTGAAGTACATGTCAAACTATTATAGAAAATGTAACAGAGAACCTCGTGTGTGGTGGGGTAATACACATCAGGATCCTTTGGACTTATTATACCCTCTATATCATGCCAGGCAGCTGCTACTTCTTTATTCACTGTGCCCCTTCACTATCAAACAACATCCATGCATTTCTATGACTTCCTGCCCAACAAGCTTTTACGTCTTATAAAGGTCCACAGCATCACTATCAACCAACTCTATGACAACCTAGTGGACCTCAACCCACTTGACAAATGTAATCATAGAGGCGGGCTGCCTCAGTCCAAGTGACCAACACAACCCGATGATCACTCCGGCCCCACTGCTGACCTGAAGTTTGCTGCTAGAGACCAATAATGCTCCTCTTTTGTTACTGCTTTGCTTTGGATTATGCTAACCTTACTCTTCCCTCGTGCTTCACCTCCGATAATCCACTCTCTCACCTCCCCAGGCTCTGGTACTCAAACAGAATTGAAGTGTGTCTTGGATTTGTTCCTGAAGTCATTGAAGGAGAGAATGCTACTCTCACATTAGTCATTTGTCTAAGCATTTCCTCTTCCCCCGACCCACAGCCTAATATGTTAAGTCTCTGCTCAATCACTCAATGTTGCTACAAAAGATTGTCAGTGCTGACATTATATTATTTATGCTACTAGAGGTCCAGTGCATGAAAATTTATGCACTGGATTGGGGGGGTCCCTCAGCCTGGCCTGCCCCCTCTCATAGTCCAGGAGCCCTCAGGGGCAGGAGGCAACCTGGCAATCAGGGGAAGGTGATGCCCCATCACACCTCTGCTGCTGCCACTGCCGGCAGCACAAGCATTGGCCAGCCCTGGTTACCTGAGCCTCAGGTGTCCCTGAGTGGCTGGGCAGCCGCTATCTGAAGCTTGCCTGCACCTCGGGCTGGTCCTGGGCAGCTGGGCAGCTGCCATCTGAGGCTTTCCTGCACCTCGGGCCGGCCGTGGGCTGGCCGTGGGCAGCTGGGGGACTGAGGGGATTGGGGGACTCTGGAGGCAGATGTGCAGAGAATGGCCCGGCCTTGCTGCATGCCTGCTGCCCCAGCAGGGCTGAGGGGACTGGGCACCGCCATCTTGTGGCTGTGGGCACTGCCATCTTTGAGAGTGTGGCAGTCAATTAGCATATTCCCTCCTTATTGGCTGTGGGCACCACTTTCTTTGCAACAGCATGAGGGTCAATTAGCATATTCCCTCTTTATTAGATAGATTGGATAGCACCAAGGTCAAACCCATAGTGATTTATTATTTAGCCACATGTTTTAAGGAGCTGCTGATGGAATATCCAAAGCTCTGTTCTGGGCTAGAAACACCCTCTGTCTGCTCTGCTCTACTGGCCTCAGTTATAGCCCGACACATTTAACTATTGCAGCCATCCTTAACTCCCTCTCCAGATTACACCACCTACCACCCAGACTTCAATATTGTCCTACCCTGGCCACCACCATCCCACCAATTGAACAATTCCATACTTTCTTCACCAGAGCCCACACTTCCACCCCCCCCCCCATAGGCACTATTCATCGTTTCCTTTGCTCCATCCCCCTTACTCACCCAACTCAGTTTTAAGTACACAGTTCACTCCCATCCACCATCTGTGCTCATGTTTTTCTTCCCTCCCTAAAGGCCCACTTCACTCCATCATAGTAATAACTACTTCTCACACTCGAAGACATCTCTCTCATGATATATATTTACCATTCATCAAGATACAGTCCAGGCCCTTTATTGCACTAATTGCTAAGCTTCATGCCAGTTACTAAATGGGTAACCAGTTCTCATCACCCATTCCCAGCTGACCTCATGGAAGGATTTACCCTTGGCCAGCCTTTCCCTTCCTATGTGCCACCACTCCATAAGAAAAAACCCATATCCTAAAATATTTACTTAAATTACTCACCTGGTCTCTCATTCTGATTTGCTTTACACCTTCTAAGAAACTTTCCTACTTTGCTCACAGCAATGAGCCTTTTGGCACCTCATTAGCAGGGCTCTCACACTACCATATGCCTCAGCCAAGATTCTCAATTCCTGAGGGGCTCTGATTTTTCTTTAATAACACTTGCCTGGTTCTTCATTCTTACATACCCCCGCCAGGCCTTACCTCTAACAGCATATATTCCCTAGGCAGCTTGGGGGTGGGGGTGGGGGGGTAACATTTCTTTCTGGGCTCCCTGGCCCATGATCTTTTCCAATTTTAGTAGGTACAAAAGAACTATTACCCTGCACATTATGCTTGTCCTGCTTACAGTCATAGAGGTCATTAGCATTGCCCAAGGTTCCCATAATCCAGGTAGACAAATGTTCTTGGTTCTCAGAAACAGCCTAAAATGATTGGACAGACTGACTGCCCAAGGTCTCCTCATTCTCACTGTAGTTTGCTACATAGGGATAAGGCCCCTAAAAGTCTGCCTAAAGGAATTGAAATTCAATTGAATGAGCCATGGGAGATTTCCACTATCAATCAAACATTGGGGTGAATTGTAATAAGAGGTCTGACTCCATGTTTTATTTTTGACAACTGACAGCTTTTAAGCCCCATACCTCCCCCTATCTTTTTTTGCCCCATACATGGGGAAGCTAATAGAAGAAGCCATCGCCCCAGACCTACCAGAGTCATAACAAACCTGTCATGTCACCACTCCCTCTAAACTCCTGCCATTATGGACCAAATTGCCCCCTGTCCAGCTCTTCCAAGAATTCCTTTTGTGAATGATACATTTTACTCTAAATTATTTTGGTGTGTGTGGCAACATCAGCTGTAACAGCCAGCCTACTAATTGAGAGGGAATCTATATTGTCTCTGTGGGGTGGCTATAATGAAATTAAACTGGAAATAAATTACAGAAAGATATCTGGAAAACCTCTAAATACTTGAATAATAAACCTCATATTTCTCAATAATAAATGTTGCAAAACCACAAGGGAAGTCAGAAAATATTTTGAATTGAATGAAAATGAAAAGAAAGCATATCAAAGTTTTAAGACTATAGCTAAAGTTGTTCTTAGAGGGAAGTTTATAGCATTTAGTGCTTACAATAGAAAAGAGAACAGATCTCAGACAAATAATCTAAGCTTCCTTCTTAAGAAACTAAAAATAGAAGAACAAATTAAATCAAAAGCAAACAGAAGATAATAAAAATAAGAGCAGAAGTCAATGAAATTAAGAACAAAAAATGTAATTAAATCAGTTTGGCTCTTTGAAAAATTCAATAAAGTGGCTACATTTTTAACTAGACTCACCAAGAAAAAAAATAAAAAATAAAAGAATTAAAATATAATGAGTTAATGAAGAGACATTACTACCGAACTTTGAAATATGTCAATGACAAAGAAATACTATGAGTGATTTAGGACCATAAATTCAACAACCTGAATGAAATGTATACATTTATTAAACAACAAAACTACTAACTCTCCCTCAAAGAGAAATTCATATGGTATAAAACAAACTACATTATTGTGGAGATTTCAGTAAAAACAGAGTGTTTAATAACACAACAGAGAAAAATCTCTAATTCACAGAATTTTTTACTTTTTTTGCTATTATTTTTAAGTAGGTATTTTTCCTTCTAAATCTATCAATTTAAATGGTAATATTAAGAAGCTCACATTGTCTTCTATTCAATAAAACTTTTTAACCCCCTTTTAAAGTCCTTTCTCTATGTCCTTTAAGGTAAGAAAATTTTGGATCTAATTCTTGCAATAAGCTACACAAAATTTTTCCTCTTGAATATTTTGTTTTTATTTTGTTTCCAAATCTGATTTTTAAAAGGTAATTTATTTGTAAAACTAGAAGCCCATTAAATATGTTTATTGTCATAAAAGTTTTATAAATTCCATTCAGATACATCTAGTTTTAGATTTGTTTAGCATTTTGTTAGCCTGAAAAATGAAAAAAAAATTCATAATGTTCCCAGTAAAGTCTTTCACTGAATGAGAAAATTTTTATGTTATAATTTTAGTATGGCTGAAGCTTTAAAATTATTTTTTATCTATAAAAATCGTCATTATCTTGCAACTACTGGTTCTGCCTGGACTTGCAGGATAATATTCATCTTTTGTATCTCCAGTCAAAAATGACTGAGTAATGATGAATGAGAAATTTTCTGCAGCCCATATTCTATTCAGTGATCCCACTGAATTTTAATATCCCATGTTTTACATCTTCAGTAAATTGTATAAACTTCTCACTAAGGAGCCTTTCTTTAATGGAAACAATTTGAAATCCTAGAAACACAGTGTGGGTAAAATTTTATGTAATAAGCTCACAGTTGGATCAAGGGAAATAGCACCCTGGCTGACCTTGGCCAAATGTTTTTTTGCTTTGCTTTTGCCTGTTTATTTTTTGATTTTTGTTTTTAAATCTAGAAAATTTCTTCAGGAGCTGTTAGAATAATTTACTACTTAAATGAAAGGCTATTATATAGCTATCATAAATTAATTCTGGGTTTTAGTATTTTACATTGAGAGTTATTTGATATTAAGACCTAAGACATATTCCAAACAGGTCATGATGTCTAATTAACCTTTTATCACATTCAACTACTTTAAGTTACATGAACTTGACTCTGTCCTCTAGATATAACAATACAATTTTGGCATCTCATTAATAAACATGACAGCATTTATTAACACTGCCATGTTACTAAAGTAAAACTTCATCAATTCAAATCTCAAGGAACCAGAAGTAATCAAGCTAGAACTAAACAGGAACAAATTATCTGACATCATATTTTAGTGGCAGGAGAGCTAAGAAGCTAAACAACTCGCTGTTCCTGTCAAACAATCTTGATTACTTGCCAGGGTGGAAGAAGTCAGTAGAGTATAGAATGAAAGGTTAATTTACTTGCACTCACATAAACTCTACTCTCTTCTTATTGACAAATAACCAAGGTCATTAATTGAAGTTTGTAAATCAATTTCTATGAATTCATGGCTCATAGAATCATATACTTTAAGTATTTGAGGTTATCTATGCCAAAATATTCTATACTGGATTACTTATTATTTTTATCTGGCAACACCTTCATTAAATATTTATGGACCAAAAAAAAGTATACATTATTGTTAGACTTTCATCAAAATTCTAAGATAAAATGTTTACTCATTTTCTCTTCATTGATTCATTCATAATTTTTTTCCTTCCTCCCTCTCTCCCTCCCTTCCTCCTTCTGTCCCTCCCTCCCTCCCTTCCTCCTTCCTTCTTTCCCTCCCTCCTTCCTTCTATTCCTATATTAACCATGTCTTTTATTTTCTGTTCTCTGATGCTTACACATCTGAGGTGTTGCTCACTCTAAAGGGAGTCAGCTGATCCCAAGTTTAAGCAATTTCTAGAGATAGTGAACAATTCAACCTTGAGCATGTCTTTCAAATGCAAACCAACCAATCCAGAGCCTATACCCCTGCCCACAAATGTCCTCTATCTTGCTTTCATGTCCCAGGGACATTACCCACTTTTCATTGTCACTCCAAGTCCAGGTACCAGACAACTAGGGACAAGCCCTATGCCCTAGTGCAGAGATGGCGAACCTTTTGAGCTCGGCATGTCAGCATTTTGAAAAACCCTAACTTAACTCTGGTGCCGTGTCACATATAGAAATTTTTTGATATTTGCAACCATAGTAAAACAAAGACTTATATTTTTGATATTTATTTTCTATATTTAAATGCCATTTAACAAAGAAAAATCAACCAAAAAAATGAGTTTGCGTGTCACCTCTGACACGCATGTCATAGGTTCGCCATCACTGCCCTAGTGCATACTAAAGTCTCCAAACCAGCAGTTGTCAACCTGTGGGTCGCGACCCCTTTGGCGGTCGAACGACCCTTTCACAGGGGTCGCCTAAGACCATCCTGCATATCAGATATTTACATTACAATTCATAACAGTAGCAACATTACAGTTATGAAGTAGCACCAAAAATAATTTTATGGTTGGGTCACAACATGAGGAACTGTATTTAAAGGGCCATAAGGTTGAGAACCACTGCTCCAAACTATCCAATCATAAACCTGCTTACCCTACACCTCACCTGTTCCTTCCCAAGGAAACCACAATACAGCCTGTTGCGCAGTTTCCCCCTCTCTGCTTCCTGACAGACCCAGTATTTCTCTGTGGGGATTCCTCTGCTCCAGGGAGTCACAAGTATCAGCCCTTATGGGTCAACTGTACAATGCAAAGTGCAAATCTTCGATGTACCACTCAGTGAGTTTTGACAAAGGCAATCTATAAACTGTCTTAATGCCATAGATATAGGTAGTTTGTAGCTCAATGTTCTGTTGAAATAGTCTGTCATACTGATTCATTTCTGGCACAGAATTAAAATTTCTCATAGTTTAATAAATGGAGTTTAGAAGGACTCTCCCAAAATGTATGTTTACTATCACATAGAAACGACTATTGAAATTCAGCTTGTTAAGGCATGTCACAAATGTAACTTCAGCCTGTCCCAAACTCCCCCATTGGGAACTTTCCAAATTATGTGATTACAAATAGACATATGCATAGATACACAGATGCATTATACCATTCACTGAATTATCTTGCTCCGCAACCTAATTTGAATTTTTGTTTATTTGATCCATTATTCCCCGAGTTCAGGGAGCTCATGTCACAAAGAAGTGCATTGTCTATACTAGACCCTTAATACATGAGGGTTGAGTTGCTTGAAAGTTTAGAATGAGGATTAATTCTATACTTCAGAGGGTCTTGCAATGTCCTTAGTAGATATTTGATTCTACTAGATATCACTCTGCTTGCCTCATGAATAATTTAACTAGAATACTTTATTTATATGACTAAGATGCTTCCTGCTGTTCAAACATTATAAAACATATGGCAGTTGCATTTAGAGGAGAGAGTTTAATTCTTAATTTTAGTAATTTTTAAAAAAACTTTTACTCTTTGATCATAGGCTGACCATCCGTAAAATTTGTTGCTTATTGTAGTGCTTGCATTGTAGCCCTAGACAAATATTGTCCAGGATCCCAAAACAGTGGCATGAGAAAATTTAGCTGCCAAGTAAAAGGTGCTAACCATCCTAGGGCTCATGTTTCCCAGGTCCTGCCCTTTGCTCCTGACAGAGCGACTATTGTGTACAATATTGTAATAAGTTCAGTATCTCTTTATAGCTATGTAATCCCCAGTGGCTATAATTGGATTTGCCTACATTATATGTGTAAAGAAACAAACATATGTCCCTGAGTATAGAAATTTGGTAGTATGCATTATTATGCCCCATAGCTCATATGTAGATAAATAGAGTCTTTCATTAAATAAAGCTATCAATCTGCCAACTTTCAAAAATACTATATTTGTGTTAAGGAGAAAAATGCCCTAAAAGGAATTTGAGTAAAATATATTTATTAAAATTTAAGAGTAAATAGGCTTGACTATAACTGATTGTAAGTTATTTGGGGATATCTTCATATGACTGATGGTAAAAAATAAATTACATTATGTTGTAAATAAACAATAACACAAAAGTATGTGCTGTATTTGTTAAGACTATGTAGATGAGAAATCTATATATCTGTTGTATTTCATTTTTGAATTTGGCTCAATGTTCCCATCAAATTACATAACATTTCATATCCTGACTTTTTAAATATTCATTTCTGGCAAAGAAAAAGAGGAAAGCATGGTAAACATTTCTTTTAGAAGGTTGTACTGAGCAAAATGCTCCAAAATAAGCTATAAATGAATTAGCTCAAGGGTGTAAATTCAATTTAAATAATAAATTAGAAACATATCAGAAATTGGATTCTTATGTTTTAGGGTAGCTTTAAAAATGTATTTCTGTCCAAGCCTATTAATGCTGGCAATGTTGTTATTCAATCTTATTTAAGTTAAATTGCAAATTACTTACTGAATATATATTTGATTTACATGCAATCCATATTTGTCAATCCTTTGATAAAATTAATAGCTAAAATGTTTTATTGATAACAGTGCTATAGATGAATCAATCTAACCACTTTAATAGCTTAACCTCTGATTAAAACTACTATAATCAATCCTTGACAAAGAAATATTTCTTAATTAAATATTTCAAATAATAAGATGATAGGACCAGGTAACTGATAAAGCATTAGTTACATGGTGTTAGTAAATTTTGAAAGATAATAAAAGCTTACAGGAGTAGGTCTAAGTAGGCCACAGAGATAGCCTGTGTACTGTGTTTTAATAAAATTCTTTAAAATGTTTTGAAAGATGTTTATAAAGTAAAGCTAAATATGTGGTAGCAACTGTGATTTTTCTCTTACAAGTGAGGGTAACTAAATGTCAAAAATGTAATGCCCATGTTACCTAAGTTAATGCAGGCTAACAGTCCATATGGCCCGAAAGCACATGTTTGTTTTATACCATGTGTATTCTCAAAAGCAGATCATTCCTGGGTATTTTAGCACAAGTTTCCTTCAAAGGGATTGAAGCCTTATTTACTGATCTTATCTTTTAGTGGATTTCATAAGGATGTTTTCCAGGGTTTTCTTTTTGAGAGATAGAGATGATGATAGAGATAGAGATAGAGATAGAGATAGAGATAGAGATAGAGATAGAGATAGAGATAGAGACAGAGAGGAGAGAGAGAGAGATCATGAATGGAAGCTTTATCAGAAAAATTACTCGTCATTTCTGAAATTGTATCCAATCATATAATGGCTAGTAGGCAATTTATTAGAGAAAGATAATTCTTTCATTGTTTAACTTCATTATCAAAGAAAGGAGTCAACTTGTTGGTAAGCACACACTATTCTTTTGACAAGATTGAAATGAGCTAAGATAAGCAATTACATACTTAATAGATTCTAAATCTATAATAATAAAAGTATAATATGACAATTAGACCGGACATCCTTCCGGACGACCTTCTGGACCAAGCTGGGGCTATGAGGGAAGCTCAGGTCCCGGGTGCCAGAGGAAAGCAGGTGCTGGCAGCCGGAGAAAGGAAGGCCTACTCTTGCATGAATTTTGTGCATCAGGCCTCTAGTTGTGAATATAAAATCCAAGAGTTCAAAAGCAATCAATGTGTCAAATACAAAGTAAAGAGAAATAATTAGATGTGCATGCTAGACAATCACAATACAATACTGAAAGTACAAGAGAGTAGTTTAAGATGATCTTTTCTATATAAGAAGATAGAGGAAAGCCTAACTGGAACACTGTTTCAGATGTGGATTCTGTGTATAAACACCAGATGTCTATTGAGGCCCATGTGGTTTGTTAGTAAAGCTTTTTAGTTTCTGAGTACATAGCACAAAGAGAAAGGGTCAGGTGATCTTGCTGAGCTAGGCTCTATGGCAGTGGTTCCAAACCCTTTTTTGGCCATGCCCCACCTAAGCATGTCTAAAATCCTGATGCTCCCCCAGGTGACATATAGTTATTATTATTCAAAAAGTGAACTCCTATTCATGTGGAGAAAGCCTAAAAGGCCACTACCTTGGTCTAAACAAGTTTTCAAAGAACATGGCATCCATGAAAGAGAAAAATGAAAGATCGAAAGGACAGTTGAAGTACTGAGGAAGAAATTGCTAAGAAATTGATTAAAAAAATGATTATATAGAAAAATAGCAAATAAAGTTTCAAAACATATAATAGAGAACTGAAATGCACAAATATGTCACTATATATTTATATACTGCTTATGAGACCCCTAGAGCCATAAGAATTGCAAAAAATTCACTGTTAACCACTCATTCTCGAATTGCCCCCCTTAAAATCAAATTGTCCTCCTGTGGGGCATGTGCCCCATGTTGGGAACCACTGTTCTATGGTGAAGATAAAGGGCAGAAGCAGAGGCTATGTACCCAGCACATATTATATGCAAATAAACTATTACACCTGCAAAGTAATGGTCTCTTATCAATCCTTGGTGTTTTAATGAGTCAATAAAAGGGATCAGCCTTGCCCAGCCAGCTTAGCTTAGTGGCTGAGCATCGACCTATGAACCAGGAGGTCATGGTTCAATTCCTGGTCAAGGCACATGCCCGGTCCGGGCTCGGTACCCCATGTGGGACATGCAGGAGGCAGCCAATCAGTGATTCTCTCTCATCATTGATGTTTCTCTCTCTCTCTCCCTCTCCCTTCCTCTCTGAAATCAATTAAAAAAAACTTCTTTTTTAAAAAAACAGGATCATCCTTTAGTCCCTTCCTGTCCCCAAAAAGTTGTGAGAAACAGTGTGATTTGTGATTCACATATTTGTGTTTCACATGCATCACTCAGCTTTCTGGAACTTTTAAAAAAATTTTTTACATTATTAAGTGATATCTCATGAAAATCACTGTTGTCACTGATTTTGACTATATGACTTGAAATTAAAACATAAAAAAATCTGATTTGTTAGATATATTTATAATCAAGGGCTACCAAATATATTGTATTTACATCACTTCTTTCTGAATTTGAACCAAATATATTCCATGACCTATACTGGATATATTTTCATTATTGCTCTGAGTTTCACATCTGCTATAGTTTGGGCAGATGTGTACTAAGGTTATCTACATAGTTCAGAAAAGCCAAAAGTCTTCTGCATTAAGTTGAAATTCTCTGAGCCTGCTTGTCACTACATATGTTTGTGGGCAGCTATTTTTTATGGCCAAATTTGAAGCACTCACTTCAAACTGATGTATTCTACCATATGGAGAAATAGTTTCCAGCCAAAACATTTAATTAACAGTGAATTGGAATGACCCTGTCTTCGCTTTGCCACATGTAAGTGTTGAACATAGTGACAAAGTGAAGACAAGTGTACTTGCATACCAGACCAGGTCCCTGCCCCTTCCCATCTGGTCATGATAACATCCAACCTATTTTTATCACCCTCTCTTGCTCTATTGTATTGCATTCCATACGGAGATAGGCAATAGAAATGTGGGAAAAGTATATATATTTGGGAGCAAATAACACAATTTGGTTGGAAACACTTGTCTCTAATAGGACTAACCTTAGACAACTTACAAGAAAGCAGAAAACAGGGAAATATGAAAACTATGAACTTGCTTTCTTAAGTGCAGGTGTTTCCTGGCTATTTTTATTAATGCTTTTTTAAAGGTTGAAAATTCCACTGAGTTATAAAGTAATATAACAGGAATGGAAGAGGGAATATATCCCAAACCTATGTCTGTTCTAGAAGCATAATAAAAAACATGATCAATAAAAAAATGCAGAGCATCAAACAAAACAAAATGTCCATTATGATAAGATCATTTCAGAGAAGGAATCTCTTAATGCAATATCAGAAAAGAAAAGAATATCATCACAAGTTACATCTATAATAATAAAAATGTAATATGCAAATCGACCTAATGATCAAACAGTAGAATGACCTTCGGGACAACCTTCTGGATGACCACGTTATGACATCCACTGGCGCCAGGCCGGCCAAGGCAGGTGCAATGCTATTGGTCGGGGGCCTGGCCATCGCCTCATGATGGCCCTGCAGAGGGAGGTCCAGGCCACCAGTCTACAGGGCGATCGATCAATAGGGGGGGCTCCACAATTGCCCCAAAGAGGGAGGCCCAGGCTACCCTGTGACAGTGCTGTGGCAGGAGGTTGGGGGGCCTCCTTCTTCAGGGGTGATCCATTGCAAAGCCCTGGCCCGGTAGGCAGGGCCTACCTCTTTGGGGTGCTCAATCACGGGGCTCCCAGACTGTGAGAGGGCACAGGCTGGGCTGAGGGACCCATGCCCCTGAGTGCACAAAATTCGTGCACTGGGCATCTAGTTTAATAATAACCTTATAATAAAAGAAGAGATAAGCCATAGTAGCTAATACCAAGGGTAGAACATGCCTCAGTAATTAATCCCATGATATTTCCATGAACAAAAAGAACCTAAAAGAACAAATGTTGTCAATGCTAATTAAAAAAAGAATGGTTCAAAAAAAATGTCTCCTTAAATTAACAGTTTCACCTCTTTCAGAACACAAGTTTAACTAAATTACCAATTATACCTACCTTGTCTGATATACTTCACATCTTATTAACCAATTTCCTTTCTTAGTCCAAGTTTTGAAAAAAAAATAATTCTGGATACTATGATCAAAGAGAATTTATTGGACCTTAAAAAATTCTTCCATCTCTGATTGTCAAATCTCCCTATATTTTTCACAATCCAGGACACTGCATTTGCAGTTTTTGAAACAAAGCATTAGAAGTTCTTACACCAATTTCATCTGTTTTTAATATTAAAAAAAACACACAGGAGAAACATGATTTCCTGGGTGCCCTCATAACCTAAAAGGTATTTAAGGCCATGAATTGTTTTTGAATTACAGAATGCCAAATAATATTTTCCTATCTTGCTTTTCTACTTTCACTAAAATGAGCTGGGCATTAATGTTGCAGAGTCTCAGGCAAAGATACCCTGACAAGATGATGACATTTTTGTGTGTGTGTTGGGGGGCACTTGTAAGTAAACAATCTTTAAAGATTGATTTTATTTTTTTAAAAAAATCATTGTGTTAAACAAATATCCTATATAATAAAAGCATAGTATGCAAATTGTCCCCTCAACCAGGAGTTGTCCGGGAGTTCGACTATGGGGCAGGGTCAGCCGGGGGGAAGGGAGGGAGGCCCTGGCTGGCGGGGATGGCAGGAAACCCTGGTAGTGGGGCAGCAGCAGGCAGCTGGGGGAAGGGAGGGAGTACCCGGCTAGCAGCCACTAGAGACCCTACCAGTGCATGAATTTTGTGCACTGGGCCTCTAGTTAATTACATAAAAATACACTCATGGATTTTGTAAAAGGCACATTTAAAAAGCAGAGATCAGAAATATCTGTTTGCTTCAATCACTCCATTCAGTGAGTAAGACTGGTGTTCCTCGCAGGGGGAGCTGCCATCACAATGACATTTCACTGTTGCAACCCAGTAGGATGATACCAACTAGGATGGAAAAGAATGTCTTTATATTCAGAAAGCATCCCAAGTCAGAAAGCTTCCAAGCTGTAGTGAGAGAGTCCCATGATTTATCTATAGAGGCAAGCACTTTGTTAACTGAACAAGTTCTAACCAGATGTTAATTGAGCATAAAATTACAAAACTTGGCTAGCACCAGGGCAGACTGTAAATCCACTGGGTAGAAGCTAGGTTGACCTCTGTGTCCTACATGGCACCTAGCATAAATTGAGGATCTATAAATACTGAGTAAATGCATCTGGGAAATATTTGGGTTCAAAAATTACTCTTAAAAAGAAAAATCTATGTCTATTCTTGTTTTCTCATTAGTGGCTTATTATTAGTAATTGTTACTATATTCTGTCATTTATAAAAATACTTGTAAGATGCATTAATACATCTAATCTTTTGTCCAATACTACCAGTTGGGTACTATTTTCCCTATTTTATAGATAAAGAACCTGAGACCCAGCAACCACATTTTTGCCCCAAAAAGTGTGCTATGAAATAGCAGAATTATATAAATAATATGCTTTGCTCAGAAATCTCTGAGGAAAGTCTGAGTTTTTCCCAATATCCTTCAACCTAATTTGATCAATAAATTCACATATACTTAATTATAATTGGGGCAATATTAATGTCAATTAACGCACCTACTCTATTTATATGATCCATAAAACAATACTAGATGCTTTTAAAGTCTATAGGTCAGTGGTCGGCAAACTGCGGCTCGCGAGTCACATGTCACTCTTTGGCCCCTTGAGTGTGGCTCTTCCACAAAATACCGACTTCTGTGCATGGGCCATGAAGTTTCAATCGCACTGTACGTGCGTGCCCACACGTGGTATTTTGTGGAAGAGCCATACTCAAGGGGCCAACGAGCCACATGTGGCTCATGAGCCGCAGTTTGCCGACCACTGGTCTAGATCATTATCATAGTTATATGTAATTATAGGTCCAAGAGAGGGACAAAGATCCTAACATACTTACTGAACCCTGCTCATTCTGTTTGCTTCTTATCTCTCATACAAAATGAGAGAGTATTAAATATCTCTGTCTCCAATTTGTCATGATCTCTCTCCTTTCTTCCAACCATCTCTATATTCTGTATTTTCAAACAAAATCATTCTACTAAAATGCCTTCCTCAAGAATCATTAGTGACTTTTGAATCAACAAATTTAAACATCTTGCCTTGGTCCTCAATCTCTCTTGGTCTTCCTATATATCTTTTAGTATTATTGTTGATTCCTTCTCATTAATATTTTCTTTGCTTGGTCCTCTGTAAAATGTCTTTATTCCTTGTGATCCTGGCCTCTACCTCATATTCTTGCATCTTTGCAACCAATGTTGTGATATCTCTACTGATGGTGATAGAATGTTAGTTCTCAGATAACAAATCTGAAATTCAATAAACGAGAATCAAACTTGCTCCCTACACTGAAGATTTCTTTCCCTTCTGACTTGTCTATTCTGACAATGGGTTTATCATCATCCCAAACATCTGTAATTGAAGACTGTTTTTTGTTTGTTTTTTCCTGTTCTGGTTACCCAGACCCACCGGTTCTTTCCTTCAAGGGCTGTAGTGAGAAAGTCCCATGTGACTGTGCCCTTTCTTTCACTACAGTTTGTGCACATATCTTTCAGATTACTATGACAAAAGCACAGCTAATGGTACACTCTTACTCAAAAGCATTCACTGTGCTCCTCTTCCCGTCTCAGTCCTGTTACCTACCATGTGGAATACTATGCTGACTTCGTCAACCAAATTCCTCATTATTCCCCTTCATTCAGAACAACATGACATAAAGAAGAAATTTATTTAGATTCTGTACACTTTGCATGTAGGACTGAATTCACAGCTTCATCAGCCTCAGATGCCGTAATCCCACATAGACTGGATTAACACATCATCCAGAACTTGTGTATTTTTTCATGTGTATTTCCCTGAATTTTCCAGTCAGAAATACATCTCTTCTCAATAAAGTTCTCTAATACTTGGTTGGCACCATTAACATATTTTCTTCCTTTTTTGAATTGTGAGTATGCATTTGCATAGCTATCTGTTGGTTTCTTTGTATAGGTCTATCTTTGTATCTTCTCTCTCTCTCTCTCTCTCTCTCTCTCTCTCTCTCTCTCTCTCTCTCTCAATCTTCCCAATATTTTATCTGTATCTATCTTTCATTAAATATTGATTCAAAAATATTATACATATCTTAAAATGAGGAGGGCTTTTCATTTGTCATTAGTTTTTACACACTTAGAAGCACCTGGCATATAATAAACTCTTAACTTGATGCATAAATCCTGTATAATAAAAATATAGTATACAAATCATCCACCTGGGAGTTTGACTGGGGTGCAGGGCCAGCCAGGGGATGGGAGGGAGGCCCTGGTCAGTGGCAGGCGCCTGGGGGAAGGGAGGGAGTACCCAGCTTACAGCTGGCAGCCACTAGGGACTCTACAAGTGCACAAATTTTGTGCACTGGACCTCTAGTAATTAAATAAAAGATGATGGTCAAGCTGTGCCAGTATTAGGAGAAAAAAATATGAAGAACATCAAAGGAGGTAGGATTAAAAGAAAATAAAAACACAAAAGACTCATCAAGGGAAATCTGTATGTTGAAGTAAGAAAACTAAGAATAATTCACCTCTAAAAGTTAAGAATCAATAACAAGCCTAGAGTTCAATAAGTCTACAGATGAACAGAGAATGATAACAAGAAGTAGAAATAATGGGGAAGATCCAAAAATCAAATAGGAAACATGGACAAGAATTATAAATGAAGAAGCAAGATTTCAAAGTCAGCTAAGGGAGCCAATTCTCTGTACCACAACTGTCTAGATCTAAACTTTTCCAGTGTGATTTTTTTTCCTTCTGCCTTATACTCATATTTTCACAATGTCACAATGCAGGTAGTTTCAGAAGCAGAGGTTTCTTCCTGGTACCTGTTTCCTACTGTCAGCAGGATTTGAATTGATGATAAATACATGTAGAGTTTGGCTGCAATGTTAATTCATAAAGTGATAGCTACACATAAGGCACTGAGGACATTGTGACTACAGTTTACAACTGAGTGTAACAGGACTCAACAAAACACGTTACATTATAGTTTAAATGAATCTAGCCACTGATTTATTTTTATTAAATGGTTGAGCATATACTGGACATTGAACTAGATTATTTAGTCAAAACAACACAAGCATGGACCCTATTTTCAGGGAGCATGCAGTGTATTAGAAGAGACTGACAACAAACAGGCACACACACAAATGTGTGACTTAATGCTGGTAAGTACAATGGAAGAAGCAAACAAGGGTGCTGAAATATCAGAGAATTGGGTAGGGTATGCAATTATTTGATTAGAGAAACCTCTTTGAGTGTTGAGAATTGAGCTGAGATAAAATAAAAAATGCTAATTATTTGGTACAAAAGGAAACATATTCTAGTTAGAGAAAACATATGAGCAAAAATGGGAAAACTGGGTTATTCAAGGAATCTATACAGAGCAACTCATTTGCAGGATGGTAAGCCCAAGAAAGAATGGTTGGAGAGATAAGATTAGACAGCTGTAGCAATGTGATTGACAAAGACAGAAATAATCGGAATGAACTTTAATAAAGCCAAAATAAAATTTACAATTATATACTAAAATGTTGTGAAATTAACTGGAATTGTAGGAATTCAGATAGTCTTTAATTAAATCCATTGCATGACCTATAAACACTAACTATATATCTGACCATCCTATGTAATAAAAGCCTAATATGCAAATTGTCCCCTCAGGCGGTCGTTCGACTGGGAGACTGGGAGTTTGACCGCTCACTATGGTGTGCACTGATCACCAGAAGGCTGTGTGTAACACGGTGGATGTCGGCAATGCTCTGGGTCCTCTCGCCAGCTATCGGCGGCAGGGGTGACAGGGATAGAGGTGCGGTGAGAATGCGAGGTGTCCTCTGAGCTCACTCTCATTCCCCTTGCTACCCTCCCCCAGGACATCAGGGCTCATGCACCGGAGAAGCCTCGCGCTCAGGTGCTGGCAAGTGTGAGGAGCCTGCCTCACACCCATGCAGCCTCTTGGGGGTGAGCTGGGCCGTAGCCACGGGGGCTGCAGCCACCAGGACCACAGGAGCTGGTTGAGCTCCCTATGGGTCCCTGCAGGAGCTGGTCTGCGAAGCCAGCTGGGAGAGAGCGTGCTGACCTCCTGGCTTCTGTGTGGCACCACTGGGTGGTCCAGAGGCCTGTGCTGCACCCTGGCCCACAGCGTCTGGCCGCACTCACCACATCTCGGTGTGGGGACTCAAGCACCATGACTCAGGTGGAAGGGGGTGCATGGGGGCCCAGGGGCCCCAGGTGCTGCTCAGGGCCCAGAGGTCAGCTGGGACCTGCCCTTCCTTGCCAGACACTTGCACTTCAATTGCTGCTAGGCCTAGGGACTGCACCTGTGCACAAATTTCAGGCACCAGGCCTCCAGTATTGTATATACTCTGACTCTATATTGTCACTATTAGTGAATAGAAATGGTTTAGTTTGGGTTTGGATAATGGTTTACATTCTAAAACAAAACTTACACTCTTCTGCTCTATCTCAAAGCCCTCAGATTGCTCTTAGAAATCCTCTTCAGTCACTTTTTTTCCCCAAAAAATTTCTCTCTCTGAGAATGATGCTCAGTTGGCATCTTTGCCTCTGGAACACATTTCAAATTCAGGGTCCTGGAGATGTCATTTTAAACAACATACTCTACCTCAGATGGAAATTCTGAGTATCTGTTGAGTTAATTACTTCCAAAAGAGACAGACAAATGAGATGTTCCAATAATATTGATTGACTGTATATTTCCTTTTTGTGTGGATTATGTCCAGCTTCTCTTTTTGGGGTTGCTATTCTCAGAGAACAATAATTCATTCCCTCTTTGGTATCACAGGAATGACAGCAAGACATAGAAACCACATGCACAAACTGGAACCCCACTGTTCTGCAAACTCCTTCGTCCTCTACTCCTAGTGATTAGCATGATGTCTTTCTTTTCCCTTTTGTATTCCTGAAATCTGCCTGGAAGGAAGTCTTGAGCATTCTAGGTCTTAGATACTCCTTGCTAACTTGCTGAACACCTGGCAAGACAACAATTCTGGACAGACAACAATTCTTTTTCTGAGAGATTGTTTTTTACCCTAAATTGAGAAGTAGACTCAAGCACCATAAGTGTTCAGGAAAAATTACAGGAAAAATTTCAAGAAAGTTATTCATGCTGAATCCTAAAGAAAGAGCATTAATTCAAAATTTTCACTGAAGATCATAAATTAAATGAGGGCTTTATGTCAAATGATTATGCAGCAGCCAACTACCAAGGTTCTTGTTTTTAAACTTTACTCAGTGTCAAAATTCTCCCAAGAAAGAAATCATTTACATTTGCATTAACTTAGGAATAATGTCATCTGTTCTGTATTACAGTCTGGTGTTCTTTCTCAGTTTTTAATGGTAAGATACAATAGGATTTTATTCACATTATATATTTTTTTGCCTTCCACATGGGGTATACATACATATTCACATACACAACCACACATGCACTGCACTGAATTTCAATCCTAAACTTATATGCAGGCATATTGTCTGAACATATTTATCAAATACAATGATGGAACCACAATTATAATTAAATAAGGTTTCCTCTTATTTTTTTCTTAAAAATATTTGGCTTTATCACTAGTGGGATGGAAAAAAACTGTGATGGAGAAAAATATGGTACCAGTCCCTATGTCTAGCCTTGGGATCCTCTCTGGATCCTAAGGAGAGATAGTCTTATTTTCATATGAGGTTTACTGGGGCACAAAGACCAATCTGCATCACTTTGTTACCCAAGAGATAGTATAGGAAATATTTTTGTTTAAGTATATATGAACTCTGATCTATGGTGACATTTAGAAATGAGAAATTTTTGTCATCCATATGGCATGTAAAGTTTATAATTATACTAGAGGCCCGATGTATGAAATGTATGCACTGGGGGAGTGGGGTGAGCATCCCTCAGCCTGGCCTGTGTCCTCTCACAGTCCAGGAGCCCTTGGGGGATGTCCACAGAGAGAGGGCCTAAGCTGTCAGTCGGATATCCTTAGTGCTGCGCGGGGGTGGGAGAAGTTTCCGCCACAGCCACTGTGCTTGCCAGCATGAGCCTGGCTACTAGCTGAGCAGCGCCCCCTACCCCCGTGGGAGTACACTGACCACCAGGGGCAGTTCCTGTGTTGAGCGTCTGCCCCCTGGTGGTCAGTGCCCATCATAGCGACTGGTTGTTCTGCTTTTGGTCGATTTGCATATTAACCTTTTATTATATAGGATTAATTGTGCTTCAACATTATGGTTACAAACACACACTTAATGCTAATATAAATGTGCACACATATGTAATTTGGCTTATCTTTATTTCCATCTTTTCGTATTGAGCAAGAATTAAGGCCTTACATGACTTTGATACCTATCTCTATTGGCATTGGAACTCCAAAATTTGCTACCAAATTTCTTCTCTGTTACTCTTCCTCCTCTCATCTCCTCCCTGCCCTCCCCTAAGCATGGTCCTCTTACCTCCCTCCTCAAAATCCCAACTCTGAAGGAAAACATGGAAGACTCTGTATGCTTGAAAAATTTGTCATAAAAATTTAAAGATGTAGACAAGACTGTAGATTTTTCTGAGATTTAACATTTCTCCTTGCTTGGTGCACCTTTAGCAGGTACCTACTGTTATGTAGAGTGAATAATAAAAATCTAATTTCAACTGCTCCTGATGGCTGCTTTTGTACCGTTGGGTCAAAGGTATGCAGGTGAGCAAACAAAGAAATGTATAACTCTGTTTTATTAGGAGATGCCCAGATCACAAAAATAGCCCATACCTTCCATTTAGAAAATCTGAAGCATTAGGACCTGCAGACCTTATAACCTCTATTGCGATCAGTTCTGTTTTGTTAGTCATGCAGTATCTTCCAAAGAGAGTCATATTTCCTCTGAGTAAGAAAGATAATTTCACTGTCATGCTTGTTCAGTCCTCCCTGGAGCAGGAAGTGGTATAATATGTGTGTCCATCTTTAATATACTATTTTCTTTTTATGATTTCAACCTTGACCTCTGACTTGATTGTCCACTCTTTTAACCATTAGTGTTTCTCTAGATCTTAAAGCAAAAGCTATACATCTAATACATAAAATGACCTTGGTAAGATACACATGCTGTCATCTCATAAATTACTTTTGTTTAACATGATATAACCACAACCAGCATCAAATCAGAAGCCATAAACCAATAAATTGTTTTGCTAGTTGGCTGTTAGCAGAATGTTAAGAATGCTAAGGCACATCTCTAGCAAAACTAACCTAAAGCTGAAGTTGCATTTAAAGTTCTCTGTGAGAGAGAGAGAAAAAAAGACACCAGATATATTAATGCCCTTCTCAGAAAATGAGTTCATCCTATCTAATATGCATTAGAAATAATCTACTCATTTGATGAAAGGTTTGCGAAGCATGAATAAAGGGCCAGGCTGCTTGTCTATAGCAGCAATTAACAGAATCACACAAAGCCTATTCCAGTGGCCTATTTTCTCAGGCCAGCCATCAGTGTAATTATCCACATTAGAGGAATTTTCTGAGCTCCAGGAGAGTTCACAAGTCAAAGGAGCTGAAGTTCACTCTGGGGAATTTAAGTAACTGTTTGGTTTTAATAATTTCTTATCAAATCATCTCTAAGGTACCAAAAGACATCATTCCCTCTGGTCTCTATAAAAAATCATCATTTTTTGCTGCACTGACATCAACACAAGGTGCTATCATGCCGCAACCCAGGTACATGCCCTTGACTGAAATCGAACCCGGGACCTTTCAGTCCGTAGGCCGACGCTCTATCCACTGAGCCAAACCGGTTTCGGCCACTCTGCATTTTTGAGGCAACTTCTCTGAGGGGAATATGAAAATCACGTTCTTGATAAAGAAGACATACTTTTTTTGTTCAAGTTGTGAGCATGGGCATGTGCAAAAAGTGAAGCTCTTTGCATACATTTTCAAAAAGAAAATATATACTAAAAAGGTATATTACAAATATGCTGATTTACAGCTTTGCAGATCCAAGGTTACAAAAGCAACTTTCCCTCTCTCAATCTATGGCCATTTCTCTCACACTGAAATTTATTGGTGCTGAAATATATTATAGCTAAGGGTGGGAAAATCAGTATTTCATCCACAAAAGTAAGAAATCAATGAATACACACTAACACACACTGTGCATATACACACATATCACTGACACATGGTAATTATATGAAGATACACTAGACATCCTATATAATAAAGGGGTAGTATGCAAATCGACAGAATGGCAAAATGACAGGTCGCTATGACCTGCACTGAGCAGGCAGGCAAGGGGTTAGGAGCCAGCGGTCCCAGATTGCAAGAGGGATGTCCGACCCGAGGGGTCCTGGATTGAGAGTGCACGCAGGCTAGGCTGAGGGAAACCCCACCTTCTCTCTCTCCTCCCCTGTGCATAAATTTCATGCACCAGGCCTCTAGTTATATCCTATCCTATATAATAAAGAGCTAATATGCTAATTAGACCAAACAGCCAAATGACTTTCTGGATGAAGCCGGGGTTGTGAGGGCTGGCCGAGGCAGCCAGAGCTGCAAGGGCGGAACCCGTGCACAAATATCATGCATTGGGCCTCTAGTATATTTATAACTACTTATCTGATTTCACCAGGGAGTCCTATAAAAATATGGGGAATGTCAGAATATAGTCGCTGAGATCTATATACATTTATGTATGTGTGTGTGCAAGTGTATGTATATATGCAATTTTCCTGCTTATACCACATCCCTCCTTTAACATCATTATAGTGGCTCAGCATCAGTGAACACTGAAAATGCCCTCATTAAAATAGTAAAAGAGACCAATCTTTTTCTTAGATTAGATGGTTAGATTTAGATAGGCTTTTCCCAGGTATTTTTGATCAGCGATAGGAAAGCCTAGGAGGGAGAAAGATTTTTTATTGTTTCTATTATATGTATAATGGAATGAAATATACTTGTGGCCAATTTCAACAAAGCTCGATTGGTATTTATGGAGGAGACACTGGCATGAAACTTGCGGGCTAACAACGCACTAAGTAATGTCCCAGCCCAATTGAAGTCCTTGAAGTCCTATGAAAATCTGATTTCCAGAGTAGCTAAACTTATATTCATTATGATGGAAACCCCACACTCTTTACCACACCCCACTCTAGCTACATTTCAAGCATCACTGAGTTTCACAGTGTGAAAATCAACCAACAAATTGAGAAAGTGTTGCTCAAATCTTCCTTTCCCTTCTGCCTATAAGCCCAAAGGTGCCCTTTTTAGATGAAGTGAAGGATGAATTACTGGTGATGAGGGAAGGGAAAATAGTAATGGATTGCCACATATTGCTGAAATTACTCTGGTTAAAGGATCTATGAGATAAGGAACATAATGCAAACTCCTGTGCCCAGTGAGTGGTTTATTTTGACCTTCAAATTGAGCTCTTTGATTATCAAAGGTATTAGTGATGAAAGACAATAAAATTCCACCATAGACAAATACAATATTACAAAAGCAACTGTGTAGCTCTAGAGAGATGATTGTTTTTTAATGAGTATCTACACTGTTTTCAATCCACTGTTGGAAGTCCACAAAGAGGAAGGGCCAACTGTATGCATTGTCCTAAGCTATTTTATATAGGGAACTTGAGCATCCATGGGTTTTGGTATCTGTCAAGGGTCCTGGATCCAATTCCCTAATGATACTAAGGACAGTGTATGATTTTTGAGGAGTCAAAAGTTATACCTGGATTTTCAACTGTATCAGGAGTCAGTGTCCTTAACCCCTGCATTGTTCAAGGGTCAACTGTACTAGCATATTTATAAAAATGAACCAAAATGAGTAGCAATGACCCCCAAAGCTCCCATACCTTACCATGTTTAACTATCTTCCTTTATAAATGTCACAGTCAAAGGTGGTACATTAATCTTTTTTTAATATATTTTATTGATTTTTTACAGAGAGGAAGTGAGAGGGATAGAGAGTTAGAAACATCAATGAGCGAGAAACATCAATCAGCTGCCTCCTGCACGTCTCCTACTGGGGATGTGCCCGCAGCCAAGGTACGTGGCCTTGACCGGAATCGAACCTGGGACCCTTGAGTTTGCAGGCCAACGCTCTATCCACTGAGCCAAACAGGTTAGGGCATGCATTAATCTTTATAAAAGACGTTAAATTGAAAGAATTATCCTTATGTTTAAACTTTATTTTCACAACCAAAAATTTTCTTAACTGAGGTGTAGCTTTAATCACAAGCTCTAAGTGATCACTTATAAAATAAAACTTAGGATTCACCACTGTTCACAGATCTTAGTGTTCATCAGTAAGTATGTTTGAACAAAACATATTTCTCACCAAGTAGCTATCATTTTCATGTTGTCACCTCTGTTCAAAGACTAAGATGTTTTTAATTGGACAAAGAAACTTGAAAAATACATTTGCTAATTGCTCTTCCTGTATGTCTGTAAACTGATCTATATCAAAACAAAAGCATACAAAACTTTTGAATTGCCTGGAATTCAGTCAAATTTTTTTTTAATAATAATCTGATTTCCTAGACATCTTTTGTTGTAAAAAATGAAGCAAATAACAATGTTTGACCTTTTACCATTAAAAGCCTTAAATTATGCACCAAAATCTTTCAGGTATAACTGCATTGTGGAAAGGCAGTTACTTTTCCTTACTTACATGTACTACTTCTTTACAGTGATTATTTGTCTGATAAAAGGGGAGTAATTAAAATCATAGTATTGATTTTTTAAAAATCATTATGCATGTCTTAGAGAGAATCTGTAACTTAACACAACACATTTATAGATGCTAATCAAATTTCTAAGAAAATTAGTATGTTCTTGTCAAAGTAATTTTTATGAAATTAGAAACTAAACATGACAGAACCAATCCCCAACAATCTCTGAGACTTCAATGAATATATAAAAGAGGAAAGACAGAGACCATCTACCTCAAAGGACTCAAACAAAGAATGGCAATACTGGCATTTGCACGTTAATTCTTTTCTCACTTCCCAAAGAGCCTCAGAATCCCAGTAAACAGAAATCTTTAGCCATCATTAGAAATTATTAGTTTTTGTTTGACCAAGAAAGATATTTATTATACCTGATTGAAATCTTTTCACTGTACCACAGGGAAGAACAGATTAAAATACTTACTTCTAAATACATTGTCTTGAAAACCAGAGTTGGAACATTCTAGAGAGTGTCCGGCAAGGGTTTCTACTATTAATCAAACTAGATACAAATGTCTGGTGAAAGAGCCAGTAAGTGGAAAGGGAGTAGAATGGAGAACACATATGTCTCAAAAATAAAATTGTCATCTGAGTCTTAAAACCAAATAAATAATTCTAGTGTCATTTGAGCTTAGGTAAATGTGAAATTAAAAAAAAAAAGAAGGGGCTCAGGAAATGTAATTAATATTCTCCCCCCCCCAAAGAAATTGTCCAGTTGATCCTTAATGTTCTTTCCAGCTCTGATTCCCTCATCCCTGGTATGGTTCCGGGGCAGCTGTTGCTAAATGCAAATTAATGCATGCTTACATTTTAAATGATAATTTCAGATTTCATTTCTACATATCTGTGGTAGGACAGCTTCCGGACTTAGCTCAAAGTATTCCTTTGGGCAAACAATATCCTACTAATATTATCTTGGTTAACTTTATTGGGTTTACAAGAATCAAACTCTCCAACACATTTTATAAAATAATTTTGCTTGAAAATATGTTTATATATATTTTTCATTTATGTTAGCTTTCTTAGTGCCAGTATATATGTTCAGCTCAAGCTTCATGGAGCTTCTTTAAGGTTCTGCATTTTATTATCTGCTTACCCTCTCTGAGAAGAACAAAGGGTTCGGAGATCAAGAGTATTTGTAAAAAAAAAAAAAGGAGAGGGAGTATTATTAATGATACAAGAAATTCTAGATAAAGTTAATGACAAGCAGCTTGTGGTTTTCTCAGAAGCTAATGGCATTTCATTGTCTAACTAAGGCATCATCTGGGTAAGAAAATACCAGCAGTTCCCTGTTTTACTGTTAATTATGAAATTTACATTAATAGAAACATTACAATAAGAATATGGAGGAACATAACATAGTTTAAGAGAAAACTTTTAAAGATGGGATACTTAAATTCTAAATTCAAAAGTTCCCTTTCTTATACACAATAGAATACTACTCAGCCATAAGATAAGATAGCACCATATACAACGACATGGATGTACCATGAGAACATTATACTAAGTGAAATAAGTCAGTCAGAAAAAGCAAAGAGGCAATGCCCTTGGCGGTCCCAGATCTGTCTCTTGCTTCAACAGTGTTTGGATGGGACAGACCCTTCTTCCAGCCTCCGACCACTCTCCTGCATCGCATCCAGTCACCACCTTCAGAACCACCTCTGAGACCAGCCAACACATCGGTTTGTTTTCTACCTTAACTCCTTATTGCCGAACAACCATCAGCCCCCATATTCGTCAGAATTATTCCACCCAGGTGGAGGCTGTGATCAACTGCCTGGCCAACCTGCATCTTTGGGCTGCGTACACCTACCTCTCTGTGGGCTTCTATTTCAACCCTGAGATGTGGCCCTCGGGGCATGGGCCACTTCTTCCACAAGTTGGTGGAGAAGCGTGAAGGCACTGAGCTTCTCTTGAAGTTGCAAAACCAGCTCGGTGGCCGCATTCTCTCCCAGGACCCGCTGAAGCACCCCCAAGGTGAGTGGGCAGAACTCAGGGCCATGGAAGCCGCCCTGGCCTTGGGAGGAACTGAACCAGGCCCTTTTGGAGCCGCAGGCCCTGGTTCTACCCGCGCAGACCCTCAGCTCTGAGGCTTCCTGGAGAACCACTTCCGGGGTGAGGAGGTGAAACTCATCAAGAGGATGGGCGACACCTGACTCACCTCCGCAGGCTGACGGCCCCCGGGCTGGGCGGGGCGGGTATCTCTTTGAGAGGCTTCCTCTCAAGCACAATTAGGAGCCTTTGGAGCCCAGAGGCCTTTGAAGGGTTCCTCTGCCTCCCCTTGGACTCTGGCTTTTATCTGAGCCTCTCCCCGAAACGACTAGCTATTCTTTTAACCAGCCTGAAGCCTTCTCCCATTCTTTGGACCAAATGAAACAATAAAGCTCTTGGCAGAAACAAACAAAAAAAAATTGAAGAACTGCCGTGGCCGGTTTGGCTCAGTGCTTAGAGCATCGGCCTGTGGACTGAAAGGTCCCAGGTTCGATTCTGGTCAGGGGCATGTACCTTGGTTGCGGGCACATCCCCACTGTGAAGTGTGCAGGAGGCGGCTGATCGATGTTTCTAACTCTCTATCTCTCTCCCTTCCTCTCTGTAAAAAATCAATAAAATATATTTTTTAAAAAAATTGAAGAACCATATGATTTCACTCATATGTGGGATATAAAACTGAAATTCACGAACACAAACAGTGGGGAGGTGCAAATGTGGTGGTTGCTAGAGGGTAGGGAGTAGGGGAGAAGGTAGTGCTAATACACGGTGACAGGAGAAGATTTCACTTTGGGCAGGCACACGGTGCAATATACAGATCTTGTAACATAGAAACGCACACCTGAAGCCTATATGTTCATGTTGACCAATGTCACCCCAATCAATTTAATAAAGTTTTTTAAAGTGCCTTAATCTTCAAATAATTAACAATATGCCATTAGGCACTTAGTATGTAGAGAACCCTTTTATATCCCATGTAAAATAGAAACAATAATCCTTATTTTATTTTGCATTGCATCCTATTACTATTGTGAAGCTAAACTAGCATATGTGAAAATATAGGCAAATAGGAATTATTGAATGAATGTATTATATGTATCCTGGGACACACAGGTACACAAACACACACACAATCACACTCACACAATTTCTAATGAATTGTAACATTTCAATACAGACTTAACTTAACTGTGTATATTTTTATAGTTCTCTTATTAATTAGTTTTTCTACATCAGAGTTTCTTAAACTGTTCCATATGTCCTGCAAGATATTCTATGAAAAAGAAAAGGGCTCTTGTCTAAAAGTTCATGAAAAGTAGTATTCCCTGTTCTTTTATAAAACACACTAACATATTAAAGGTGTGAGAAGTCTTTTAGTAGGAAAAAAATATTTAATTTTGATTATCCCAGAGTTTCTAAATTTCTTTCACTTTATATATATATATAAATTGGCTATCTAGTAACACCTCATAAGATACCAAATTACCAAAAATTACTAGGATCCTATAGAACAGTTTAAAAAATACTTATCTACATTATTTCTATCATCCTTACTTATTACCCCTTCTCCTCTCTTTGTATGAATGTGTGTATGACATAAACATATTTATGTGATTCATATATATACAAAGTTTTAATTTTTCCTGTAGAACTACAATGTCCAACACAGTAGCCAATAGTCGCTGGAAATGTGGCAGTTCTCAATTAAGATGTGCTTTAAGTGTAAAATACATACCAGATTTTGAAGACTTAATAGAAAAGTAATTATAAATATCTCAATAATTTTGTCTAGATCACTTGTTGAAATACTATTTTGGATTTACTGAGTTACATAAATTATTAAAATTAATTTACCCGTTTATTTTTAAAAAAATATTTTTATTGATTTCAGAGAGGAAGGGAGAGCAAGAGAGAGAAGCACCAATGATGAGAATCATTGATGGGCTGCCTCCTGCACACCCTCCAATGGGGATCGAGCCCTCAACCCGGGCATGTGCCCTTGCCCAGAATCAAACCCAGGACCCTTCAGTCCACAGATCGACTCTCTATCCACTGAGCCAAACTAGCTAGGACTATCTATTTTTTTATCAGAAAATTTAAAATAACATATATGGTTCATATTTGTAGCTCATATTTTTATTTATATTGGACATCACTGCTGTAAAAATGTTAGAAAGTTAGAAAATCCCAATAAAATATAAAGAAGAAAATTATGACATAATCCCATCGCTTGAATACTCACTTTGAACCTTTCCATGCATTTTCTCATGATTTTTATATGCATATCTTACTAGGGTTAGGATCATAATAAATAAATAAATAGATATAGATAGATAGATAGATAGATAGATAGATAGATAAATTTACGGGAGGATGAATGAATAGATGAAGGAATGTAGGAAGGAAGGAAAACCATCTCTATTATGAGGGCTGTCCATGGTATAGAGCTATATAGTTAGACTTCGTTCCTCTTCTTCCTGGTAAGCATAAAGTTTTGAATAAAATTAAGTGACTTGGGGCCCAAAGTCACCTAGAATGTGCACTGTGAAATAAGCATCAAGTCCAAGGATATCACTAGGACGTGTCTGAAGTGAGTCTGGTTTCAGAGCTTTCTGGTGACCTTCAGAGACAGGTGGAGAGGAAAGCAATCTAGGCTTGAACATAAACAGGCCCACCTGGGAAGAATTCTTCATCAGATTTGCCTTTAGTCTAAAAAGGAAACCACATATAAACCAAAGCCCAGCTTGCCACTGCCATTTACTTAACGAAGTTTCAGAAGAGCAGAAACTTCACTATAGTCAGTGATTTATTGCCCAGGGGAGTTCAAGGAAACTCCCTCGTGTGAGCTATTCATTTTCTTGTTCTGAACAACCCAAATCATCTCAGCAGGAGGAGATGTGTGTCCCTGACCTTGGCAGCTTTCCCTGGTTTGCGTTTTCATTTGCTAAATAGGTCACAGCACATTGTTTATTCTGGCCCAGGGCTCCAGCAAAGCCGTGGGATCCCCTTTCCTCAGCATTGCCCTCTGATTTCCTCTTCCTTCAACCCCCACCCTCTGGGACTTGCATAAGCACTCAAGGAACTTAAACCATGCTTATGTCCACATGAACCGCCAGTTCTGCTGTTTCAATTGAATGAGATAGTCCGGGATTCTATTCAGTCCACCAGGCAGGCAGATGAATGGAAAAGTCATGTTTGAAGTTGGCCATCACAGAGATTAAATAACTAGCTTGACTGAGTGGATTTTCCCTTTCCAAATAACTATACATGCATTTTAAGTGGACAGCTCCTGCATTGAGCTTCTGGACCTTAGTGGTCAATGCACGTCATAGCAATCAGACACCCTGTTCGGTAGATTTGCATATTAGGGTTTGTTCTTTCTAGCATTTAAGTTTTATAGCTTCTGTCTTCTTTTTCCAACCTTTTCCATTTTTTCTACCTGTGTTGCATGCCCCAAACACACACACACACACACACACACACACACACACACACACACACGCCAGTAATAGTACCAAAACAATGCTACTTTGTTTTCATAAGGTTTTTGAGTTTTAAAAAATCACAAATTATTTTGTGAATGATTGAGTCTTATACCCCATTCTTTGAGGCAAGGGAAGAACAAAAGAGGGGTATCATATGGCCTGAATGAATCTCAAAATTTTTTTAAATGCCTTCTTTTAACTCTAATTCAGGGGTCCTCAAACTTTTTAAACAGGGGGCCAGTTCACTGTCCCTCAGACCGTTGGAGGGCCGGACTATAGTTTTAAAAAAAAACTATGAACAAATTCCTATGCACACTGCACATATCTTATTTTGAAGTAAAAAAAAAAAAAAAAAGGGGGGGGGAACAAATACAACATTTGTATTTGCATGTGGCCCGCGGGCCATAGTTTGAGGACGCCTGCTCTAATTCTACATTTTATGAAAGCAATTTAGTTTTTCCAATCTCCTTTGCATAATAAATTTTTCTCTTTTTTTCTGCCTTTCCTGAGCATTTAAAAATATTTTCATTTTATCTCCTTAGTGCCTCAATTATATTTATTTTAAAAAACCTTAGTTACCCTAGAGATTAAGGTACATATTGTTAACTAACTTAAACCCACTTTCAAATAACACTATAATGCCTCCAATGCAGTGTATTGGAGTAGGTGCTTTGTGACACAGTATTCTTGATTCTTTTTATTATCCTATATAATAAAACCCTAATATGCAAATCTACCGAACAGGGTGTCTGATTGCTATGACGTGCATTGACCACTAAGGTCCAGAAGCTCAATGCAGGAGCTGTCCCCTGGTGGTCAGTGCGCTTCCACAGGGTGAGCACAGCTCAGCCAGAAGCCAGGCTCATGGATGGCAAGCGCAGCAGTGGTGGTGGTGGGAGTCTCCCTCCTCTGCTGCAGGTTGGTGCCTCTGATGCAGGTTGGCAGTAAGGAGCAAGGGGTTTCAGACTGTGAAAGCCCCAGACTGTGAGAGGGATGTCTGACTGCCAGTCCTGGACTGTGAGAGGGTGCAGGCCAGGCTGAGGAACGCTCCCCTCCAGTGCACGAGTTTCATGCACCAGACCTCTAGTCTAATATATTGTTGCTACTAATTTGAACAATATTATTTTTTAGATCAATTAAAAATAAGAAAAATATTGTATCTTCATTTATTTCTTCCCCAAGGCTCTTCTTTCTTCATGTAGATCTGAGTTTCTGATCTATATCATTTTCCTTCTCTCTGAAGAACTTCTTTTAACATTTCTTACAGGGTACGTCTGCTGGTGATAGATTCCCTAAGGATTTTTGTTTGACAAAGTCCTTAGTTCTCTTTTATTTTTGAAGTAAAATTACTTTGGGTACAGAATTCAAGGTTGATGGGGTTCCTTTTCTTTCAATTCTTTAAATATTTCATTCCATTCTTCTTCTTGCTTCTGATGAGAAGTCCCCCTGAATTTTTCTCCCGTTTTTGGTAATGACGAGTAGCTGAATATGCCACCCCAAAATATGCTACTTTAGCATAAGAATTTATGAGCAGAAGGTAATGAGAAGAAATAGATACAAAAAAAACTCTCTTCCCTCCCATTTTGCCTAAAAGTAGGAAAGATAGAAGTTAATCACCAAAGCCAACTCTAGATCCAGAGTATGTACCTGAGGATTGCACATGACAAACTTGACTAACCCTTATCAGCTATTAGTTTTCCTATAAGTTTTCTTCCTATGACATGCTGCTCCAGAAAGTCAAAGTCCTTTTCCTTGGTCTTGTCACATCTCTAAAAATGTATTGTTGTTTTGTTAAGATGTTATATAAGCCCAAGTTGTAATCACCACTTTGTGTTACTAATCACTGAGTACTCCATGTATGTGTGATGTACACGTTACTATACTTGTTTTCCTCCTGTTAATCTTCTGTCAGTTTCATTCACAGGGCCCCGGCGAACCTAAGATGAGTAGAGAGAAAACAGTTTTTCCTCTGCTGCCTATATAGACAAAGTGGGTTATTTTTTCCCTTTATCTTCTTTCTACAGTGTTTGTCTTCAATTTCAGCGGATTGAATATATGACAAGGTATGGATGCTTCTTTTCTTATTTTTTGTATTTATCCTGCTTGGTAATATCTGAGATTACTGAATCTTTCATTAATTTTGGGAATTTTCAGCCATTATTACTTCAAATGTTTCTTCTGCTCCTTTCTTCTGGCATTCCAATTACAGCAGATCCTCAAAAAACAACATTTTGTTCAATGTTGTTTCATTATAACATCGATGAGATGCCATAAAAACTTAACTCTTGTTTATATCAATTAGCCTATGGCAAAACAGTGCTTGGCTCCACCTACTGAGGTCAATTTCCACATTAACAAAGGCAATCATTCCCCTTTAGATTGAAATAAAAGAAAACCTCTTTGTCCAGGTGCAATAATCGGGTGCAAGAAAGAACAAGAGAAATGAAGGTATTCCCTCTTGACACCAGAGCAATGAATTCATCCTGATATCAAATAAAATATTTGTTACAATGCTGTTGTGACCTGATGCTTGATTTTGTTTAAAGATCAAACCACTGCTCATTCTGGGTAGATAAAGAAAATGCAGATGTTTTAGGACTATGAAAGTTAGCTTTATTTACATATTATATGTATTATAATTTATTATAATGTATTACATATAATATATAAATATTCAACAAAAATTTGCTAAATAATCCATGAAGTAGAGATTTGAAGATTCTAATTTTCATATATCTTATGGATGATGAACTACATTTATTCTTTGGAAAAGGATTATAGGGAAGTAAAGTCTTCATTTACTTTTTTTTCTTTTTTAAATATATTTTTATTGATTTTGGAAAGGAAGGGAGAGGGAGCGAGAGATAGAAACATCAATGATGAGAGAGAATCATTGATCGGCTGCCTCCTGCATAACCCCCCGCTGGGGATTGAGCCCACAACCCAGGCATGTCCCCCTGACCAGAATCGAACCCGGGACCCTTCAGTCCACAGGCCAATGCTCTATCCACTGATCCAAACCGGCAAGGGCTTCATTTACTTTTTATATAAGACCATGGAAACCAAATGCTCAACTAGGGAAACAAACTTAGGTTTTGCTATGAGGTTTTATGCTTGCCTGACCTTAGATTGGCAGGCCAGGAAATCAAGGTGGAGTTTCTCTTCCTCCAAGCGACCTTCATTGAGGCCACCCTGAGAAAAGTTGGAGGGAATATCCTGTCGAATCAATTTTATCCGAGTAACTGAAAAGATGCTTTAGGGTATAGGGAGCACAACTGTCAAATGTTCATGCTACCAAGGCTTGTTGATTTAAGTGTAATTGATCAGAAGCAATATAAGAAAGAGCTTGCTACAAAAGACAAATAAAGGGCCCTAGGCTGTTTCATGTATTGTTTGTGGCTTATTGCACAAAGCAGAAAGAGTCTCATATATTCACCAAGCCACAGCCCCCCACTGTTCTCTCCTTTTACTATAAATAAAAGATAGCTAGTTTCTTGATAGAAACATTCTCTCTTTAAGTGGGTACGCACTGATATTCTAAGGGTCTCTGCAGTAGAGAAGATTTCTGTGGAAAATTTGTCTTCCAATCACCAAGTTCTTTGTAATTTAGAGTCTTTCATGGCAGGGAGCTCTAACAATAATTGTTTCCATTTATATTTAGCATTTCAAAATTGAAACGATTGCAGGAACAACAAAATGGTAGGTGATTTCATGAAGAGTTTCAATGTGGATAAATTAATGAACTATAAAAATACAAATCATTAGCGAAGTCTTTTCTTTCTGGAGAATTGTACTTGAAAATTCATGTAAGCATGTACAGTGTGCATGTGTGTTTTCTCACCTGTCACCATGTGTTTTTGCTTGTGTATATTCTGCTAAAGGAGACATACAAAATACTATTAGGTTTGTTACAATATGAAGTGATGGTTTCTTCCATGAATTGTATGCTTGCAGGCTTAATTCAGGAAGGTTATTGCCCAACAACCACATAGCAGTCATATCTCATCACCTTTCGCAGGAATAATTTATAGTTTAATCTTACATGCAGGAATGTTAAATTAGTATTACTCATCAGATCCCGCTTATTAATAAAACAAGCCGAATTAGCCAGTGGAGAATCAGATTTGGAAATTCAATGACAATTTTACATTTTTAATAATAAAGGCACAGAAATATTATTGCAGAGCAGGTGGTAGAGAGAACTGTGGTCAAATTTGACATTCATCAATAATTGAAGTGTAGAACGTGACAGAGGTGAAAATGGATATTGATTTCTTTTTTCTAAAATTTAGAGGAGTTCTAAAAGGTAAATAAAATGAAGTAACAAGACATATCAAGTCTCACTGTTTCTTTGATCAGCCCCTCCCCACATGCGAACACATAGCATTCCTTTTCCTACCATGTTTTGAATAATTCAATGCCCATATTCTTTCCGGTTCAATGCATTATAAAACACACTCAAGCTGAGTTTCAATCATATTAGACTGAAAACTGAATTTTTTATGAAGGATTATTTAAAACAAAATGCGTCTTGAGCCCAACAGCCTTTGAAACCAAACAATCCTGGGAGTTCAGTAAGGAAATGTCAACACTGTGGAGAATTTTTTGACTCAGAAAATTAAAGGAATCCTGTTTGATGTGTATTAACCATATCAATATTAACAACCTTCTGCTGGATTTCAGCACTGATTTGAGAGCTGAGGTGTTATTGGTCTTGTATTTTAACTAGTTGTGAAAGCACTGAGAGAGCTGTTCTTGGGTTGAACTTGACCTGCCTCTGGGAATTTTTTCTGTTCCATCCATTTTGAAAAGCTTTATTCGAGTGGATTTTTCTGCCTTACTTCTTATCACTTGCACCCCTTGGGAAAATCAAAGATGCTCAAATATAGATGTGAACACTTCAGATACTTTGTTTGGCAATAGTGTCTTTCAGTTTCTCTTCTTTAAAAAATTATATTTCTGACCACCCACATGACTTAAAAGCAACTCAATTTACCTGCAGACACTTGGATTGGGATGCCAGAAGAAACAAGTCATTTCAAACTTTCTTTTCAATTTTTAGTTATAGATTTATGTTGCAACTCTATGTGTTCAAAAAATATCACAGAGGTCCTAGGGACCTAGGACCTAGGCTATGACTTTCAAATAATTAATCGGAATGGGCTACAATAGGCTATATAAATAGCAAGCAAAGTATTAGTTATTATTAGTCCTTCTCCTGAGTTAAACAGTATCTTGGAATTTCAAATAAGAGAAATTCAAATAAAAAGTTTTATAACAGCTAAACATACCAGCATTATTATTTTCCCATTCAGTATTTTTCTCTGCCAAGTCACCAATAACCTTAGACTACTGAAAATTTCTTTTTAATTAATTTAGGGTACTCCTCTTCTGCATTAAAAATGCTCACAATTTTATAAGTAAAATTAAAGAAAGAATATGAAAGTAGGAGGTCATTCAAGGTACTCCTATGAGGCATTAAAATATACATAAAGAGAGATAGATGATCTGGGATAAATCTCCATCTTTTATTGTAATTGATTTTAGTTCCATTTTCTTTGAGGCAGAAAACTCATTTCACAATGTCAGTGAGAAGATTGACTGGCTAGACCGGTGGTCAGCTAACTGCGGCTCACGAGCCACATGTGGCTCTTTGGCCCCTTGAGTGTGGCTCTTCCACAAAATACCACGTCTGGGCGCGCACGTACAGTGCGATTGAAACTTCGTGGCCCATGTGCAGAAGTCGGTATTTTGTGGAAGAGTCACACTCAAGGGGCAAAGGGGCGAAAGAGCCACAGGTGGCTCGCGAGCCGTGGTTTGCCGAGCTGCAGTTTGCCGACCACTGGGCTAGACCATCCCTCTTTCACATAATTCCAGGTATCCTCTATAAGTTTGTCTAGATGTGGGTCCCTCCTAGCAATCTACTACCCAACATTGTGTAGTCAAGCAAATCGGGGTCTTTTCTGGGGCCACGTTAGTAGCACAAAGTGAGGTGAAGTACTGAGGTAAGTGACAAAAAAAGGAAGAGGAGGAGCAAAAAAATACCCAAATTTCATTTTCCCCATATTTCTGGTACTTTACAAGGGAAAGACATTTGGGTCTGAATTCCTTTTATTCTTAGCTATTGATGGGGGGTAGCTAAAAAAGAAAATATGTAGTCTATGCTATATCCCTTCCAAAATAAAGGTCTAACCTTTTAAAAATACAGACCCCATATGCATAACCCATGGACAGACAATAGTTCAGTGAGGGCCTGAGGAGGGGGCAGGAGTGGAGTGAAGGGCGTCAATGGGGAAAAAGGGAACATCTTTAATATTTTCAATAATATATATATATAT
>NW_006294654.1:2735551-2735974 GCF_000327345.1 Myotis davidii | reverse complement strand
TGTTTTGGAAGAAAGGATAGCATAAAGGTTTGAACATAGATAACCCCTAGAAATCACCAAAGATATATACATTTGTAGTAGATTTGACTTTAATTCTTACATTTTAATTTTCTTTCTGTACAACTGTCAAAAGAAGATGAAAGAAATTAGGTAATATTTGCATATGCAACTAATCAAAGCAGAATTGCTTTTGACTTCCACAAAAAGACCCTTTTGTGATCTCAGATTAGTATCTTTATTCCTAAATGGAGCATAAATGACATTTATTGGCTAAGATTATTTGCGATAGACAAATCTGTTACTGTTTACCACCTAGCAGATGACTATTTGCAAGTCTCCCTGAGTATGCTAACAGAGAAAATAAGCTGACACTGGGTTCTCATTTTACAAGAGTGAATTTAAATTAACTTTAGTAACTAGCAT
>NW_006294654.1:2706608-2731644 GCF_000327345.1 Myotis davidii | reverse complement strand
TTTCCGCAATAGGCCTTCCTTACCCTGGCTGCCGGCACCAGTTTTCCTGCAGCATCCAGAACCCAGGCCTTTGGTCTGACCGCAGCGAGGCTTGGCTTCTCCACTGCGGCCGCAGCTGAGAAACCAAGCCTCTTCAGTCTTCAATCTTCAGTCTTCACTCCAGCCGGAGCCTTCAGTCTTCACTGCATGCTTGCGTATGCAAATTAACCACCATCTTTGTTGGGTTAATTTGCATAAGCATCCTGATGTGCTGGTGGGCATAGCGGAGTATTCAGTGTTTGCATGTTTCTCTTTTATTAGTGTAGATAGCCAAGAAATGGAAGCAACCTCAGTGCCCATTTCAGAGAAGTTATATATATATATGATTTATATATATATATATATATATATCCTAAATCCTCTCAATATAAACAAATGACACTAAAACTATGTTTTAGAAATACAGCCAATACAGTAACCACAGTCAACCCAAAGAATGCTTATTTCCTATCAAGTGAGAGTGGCTTGGTAAAGAAAAGAAAAAAAGAGAATACTCTGAAATTCTATCTGATTTAGCAGAGCTCAGCACAGCTCCTATTCTTCTTTCCTGAAATCCAGGCATAAAGAAATTGAAAAAAACAGATTGAGGTAGTGTTTGTAAACTAGAACAAAGAAGAAGGCCTGAAGAGAGATGCCCCTTCTCATATGAGTGGACCACGAAGGACTATCTGAGTAATAAAATGTTGATGAGCCATTTTAGTCAGCTTCTTTTTGTATTTATCTTTTAAGATTTTAGTCCACATTTAAACAATATGCAATCAGAATGATAGGCATTGCCATATATCTATATCAGTTATGTTAATCCTCAGAAGAGCCATGTTCATAGCTATTTTTACCCTTTTACAAATATAGCAACTTGGGCTCAGTATAACAGTCAAGGTATTTTCCTAAATTATCAGAGCTGCAAATTGGGGACTTGAAGTCAAATCTAAGTCTAAATCATTTCTCATTATGACTTCTTAAAATTCTGTTTTGGAAGAAAGGATAGCATAAAGGTTTGAGCATAGATATCCCCTAGAAATCGCCACAGATATAGTGCAAATCACCAAAGATATATACATTTGTAGTAGATTTGACTTTAATTCTTACATTTAATTTTCTTTCTGTACAACTGTCAAAAGAAGATGAAAGAAATTAGGTAATATTTGCATATGCAACTAATCAAAGCAGAATTGCTTTTGACTTCCACAAAAAGACCCTTTTGTGATCTCAGATTAGTATCTTTATTCCTAAATGGAGCATAAATGACATTTATTGGCTAAGATTATTTGCGATAGACAAATCTGTTACTGTTTACCACCTAGCAGATGACTATTTGCAAGTCTCCCTGAGTATGCTAACAGAGAAAATAAGCTGACACTGGGTTCTCATTTTACAAGAGTGAATTTAAATTAACTTTAGTAACTAGCATTAATGAAACTGGGTAAATGATGCAAAAGTATTCCACAGAGTATTTTGTTTTAATTAGAGATGGAAAATATGAGTTATTAGAGGTTTTAAAAAATGTTTCATTCTATTACTCTTCCATATTTTAAATCTAGGAATATAAATGAAAACTAAAAGATGTTAGGCATTTTAGTTCATTTTTTGTACATATCAGCTCTGAATTTATATTGAGTGAACAGTAAAGAATCTAAATAAAGAATATAATTTGAAGACATTCAGGTACAAGTAATAAATCTTATTAGAAGATGAGTATCTGCATACTCAGAGGCAGCTATATAATTTACTATAAAGCTACTGCAATTCAAACAATGTGGCGTTGCTACATGAATGACATACACTTAGTGGCCAGATTATTATGACCACCTGACGTTTGTAGGCAAATTAACTATAATTTCGCGCTGAAGTTGCTAGAGGGACAGACCATTATAAATAAGGAAGCAGGTTGTTTACCAAGACAGAAGTGATTTTTTTCTGAAGATATGGGTAAACAGTGTAATTTAACAGCCTTTGAATGTGGGATATATATATAAATTAAACACACACATATGTATATAAATTAAACAGAAAAGATTACCCACAAATAGTTCTAAGTATGCCTGGGACATCTGAACATGATTAAGTAAAATTATAATCTAAAGATTTAAAAATAATCTTTAAAATAGACACTAAAAAAATTGTATACCCGTTTAAAAAATTGAATATGTGAGAGGCCAGTAGGACAGATATGTGTGTATGCGTGTGTTTCTTAATATTCTCTATGAGAAAAATAATAATGGTCTTACTGCTCTCAAATTTAATCCATTTAATCCATTTTAAATACCATGTGTGAATATGTGTTTACATAATGTTAGAATTGTATTATTTGTGCTATGTTTTCTCTTTACAGGACTATGTTGCCTTAAAAGTTTAACCTTTAATGTCAATTTTAAATAAGGCTGAACTTTCATACTGTAAGGTAAGAAAGTTCAAGAATTTCTCTCTCCACATAGAATGGATACCCATTCCTACTACTTAATTTCTTTTTTGATGGATTTGCAAATGACAGTCCAAGATTGTGGTGCCAGAGAACATGCAGGACAACCAAGTCCGGGAAAGAAAGACTCTGGGACTCTTACAGTGTGTTTTCACGGTCTGCATCAGAATTCCACACAAGGCTTTTTGCAGAATTGGCAGTGAGTTGAAAATGGAAAGCTAGTGTGTCAGTTAATTGCAGCTTGATATTGTTTTCTTTTCTGTTATGTATTAAAATTGCAATAAAACTCAGAAGAGGAGCAGTTAAGAAAAAAATAACCTGTGTTGCTAAAGCCATTCTGCACGTGCATAGACTCGAAGGAGTATAAAACGTAAGAGCTGGGTTGTGAGGGCTAACCTGTTCCAACATCCCCATTTTAGGGAAACTTAGGGGCTCTCAAAGAGGCACCTGAATCTCTCAGGGTCAGGGAGTAAGTCAGTGGTCAAAGTGAGATCTCTTGGCTTCTGTAGAGGGAGGGCTCTGTGAACAAGGTATTAATGAAGCATTAAGTGTCCCTTTACCTAACAGTGTGAAGTTTAATTATTTGGGGTTCTTGCCTCTTCCTTTGTTTTGTTTTCCTTTTTACATCCTCATGGGCCACATTCTTTTAGTTGCTCCCCAGAACTGGATTTCCCGAAATTCACTTTCTTTAGCATTTTTTTTTTTATTTTTGGACTGCAAGTTGAATTTTTAAGAAGTCAGGGAAGAATACTGAACTATAGGAAGTTAACACATTTTGGTAAAAATAAAATCAAAATAATCATGATGTCTATTTTCCTGGATATTTCCTATAAACTTCAGGAGCAAAAATAATATTTGTAAAGCGATTTTAAAATGCACAGATATTACCTACAAAATATAACCTATTGTTTCAGAGCACTGAGTCTGAAATTACTTTGCCTGCGTCTTTTCCCCATCTCCACCACTATGAGACCTCAGGACTGTAACTTAACCTCTTGTGTCTCATTTCCTCATTTATAAAGTAAGGGTAATAACTGCACCCATCTTATAGGGCTGTGGTGTGGAAAGAGTTAATACATGTAGAGTGATTAGAACTATGTGCCATTCTAAGCCTTTTAAAATTAATTTTATTATTATTGTTGTTGTTACTATTATTATTCTCTTAGCTGTCCTTGAAAAAAGTTTCCCCACAGCACTGACTTGCTTTTCTTTCTGTTGTACCTTCTCTAGTACATCCACTTATGATTTCTACCTAATCCTGTGAGGCTGTTTTTGAATATTGTGTATCTCTGTGTCTGTTTGTCATAAGTGAAAGGAGTTTGGGCTTACCTTGATTCACCAACCAGGGCTTTGATTTCCCCCCATTCATACTATTGGTAAACTAATTTGTGACAATGACTGCATGGGGCCTTCAGCGGGGCCCTAGAATAGGCTCTGTGTAACTCTGAAATATCACTCACAGGGGTTGGTCCTTTAAGACCTGAAGCATATCAATGAAGCTATCATTATCTTAGGAATATGAAGTATGCTTCTTGTTCACTAATACCACAACTTTTTTGAGAAATAGTCAGGGCTCTAAGAAGTGGTTGACACACACTTTCCCCATCAGGTAACTTCTCGAGTTACCATATCTTCAACCATAAATACATTTCTGAACAATAGCAATAATGCTGACAATACTGCTCAGTTCTCTATAGCATCAACTCCATTAAAGAGGATAAGTTAAAATATCTGTCTGATTGCTTTTGGCATAACCCCTAGATCTCTTTTCTTTCTATACTCCCTCAAATATAATGTGGAACATTATGAAAAATTATTTCTAAATAGTAGCAGAAAATGTAGTGGTAAATGGCAGACAATCCAGGTGAATTTTACGGCAGCATTGTGCCAATTTTGTTACAAGCAGGCATACAAACCTAAAGGATGTAATTAGAGGAAACTGTCCTATTTTTTAGGAACTTTAACAAGAAACAAAAGGTGAGAGGACTGAGACAAGAAGTTCTGGATAAATCAAGGTTTTCTCCTAATTACAGCTATCGAACAGGGACTAACTCCCACGAAAGGCTGTGATCTATGTGAACACAACTAGAAGAGTGACATGGTTAGTGTCTCTATATATAATTATTCAAGCACAGACTCGTTGATCATCTGTCAGGGATGCTACAGAAAGGAAAGTCTTGAACAAGGCCACTTTCAGCTCTCAAACCTACCATTTTAATTTAATTACTAACTCCAGCCATTCTAATAATCCCAGATCTATGCATTCATTCATATATTCTCTACACACTCTATCAACCCACCTCTGGTGATTACTGTGTGCCGAACACTGTTCCACAGCTGGAACAGAACAGGAAATGAGAAAGGGAACAGGATCCCTGCCATTGTGGAGCTTGAGTTCTTGGGGGAAGAAGTTCATTTAAATACAAATAGACACAAAAGATAATTGTTATTTTTATTGTTATTCTGTTACTGTTCTTGGAACACTGGTAAGTAACTGTGAAGGAAATAAGATAATATGATAAATTGTCATTAAGTTAGGCTAGTAGAATAATTGAGAAGAAAAAATATCCGTAAGAGGTGAGTGTCAAAGAATACAAAGGAGCCATTTATGGAAATTTTTTCTGTAAATAATATTCCAGAAAAAATGGGAATAGCAAATGCAAAGTCCTGGAGGCAAGATTAACCTTAACTACAATCAAGGGACAAAAATAAGCTAAAGGTTAGGTAAGGAGGTAACCATACAAATTTACACCTGCTGGTCCTGAGCCTCAACTATACATGGATATTTTCTTGCAATGAGATAGACATGTGTATCATCCAAAAACTACAGCTGACTTGACATTATGTTGTAAATTCTTTCTGAGACACTTGACAAAGCCACGAGCCTATTAGAGATCTCAGCCAACGTTTTCAAAAGCTCCACTCTGGCAATCATTTTCAGACATTTAACAGGGGTGTTTAATATCCTCCCTAAAATATTGGGCAGGGAAGAGAACATTCTAGCATGTCTGCAATGTGAACCTAGTGTTTCACAATTGAAAATTGGCTGGAGCTTACCCTGCCGACTGCTTTGCCAGCAGTCCAGCATTTAAAGCCTTGGATTTCTGTCCATTCATCTGTAGTTGTGTTTATGTCTCTCACTTAAGCAGTTTTCAACACACTTCTGTGGTTCTTTTGATATAGCGAGCGTGCAGGTGTATGTCTGACTATGCCAGGGACTGTGTCCAGATCTGGTCTTTATTGCTAAAACAGACATCTTAGAGTATTTGAATCACTGCATATGCCATATTTACTCTTGTGTAGGTAGGCCAATTTTCCTCCAGCTAAAGATATAATTTTAAATTATTTCTCCAGTGTACTCCTACACTTTTCCCCATTGCTTATGCTAAATAATTCAGTTCACTGCTCCAAAAGTGAATGTGAGTCACCCAACCCATCTACATTCTTTCAGGGTTAGAGAGAAGGTCAAAACATACAGGAAAAGGAGTCTACACCCAACAGACTTAGAGAAAAAAAAACTCTGGCCACATCTATCACAACATATCAAAATAATTACTTCAACTGGACCAAGATTATATTGAATTTCCTGAAAAAAAGACACAAGATAGAGAGAAGAATTAGGGGAGGGAGTGAAAAATTCATTGCAGCCAGCCTGCTTCTAAAGTCTCTGAAGCTCAGGTTTGGAAACTTGCACTTATGAATAGGAAACCCATGTGTTGCATAATGTATTTCTGGAAAGATGCCCAAGTGCTCTATGGAGGTCTAATACTAACATTAATCTAATGAATGATATATTAGAAAAATGATGTGTGTACATCCTAATGGAAAGCATATTTCCTGAGCAAGCTTGTGGATTAAAATGCAAAAAAATAACCCCATCCCCTAACTGTAGCTTCCAGCTACCACCTCAACCAATAAGATGAGTTGGTGCACCCTCACTGAATGCTGAGTGATTGCTCTGCATCCTGTTGCCCAGGGGGAAGCATTTCCCAAATCTCGCGCAGGTGTTGAAGAGAGACTAGCTAAAAGGAAAGAAATGGAATTCTACTTTTCCAACCCCTGGATGACTCTTTTCATATACAAGCTTATTTTTTTAAATACTAGTTTATTTTTCAAATGCAACAGAAACCAAGCCCAGTTTATCCCAGGGACTTAATTTGGTTAAACTTGATATATCACATTGTGACTGGTCTCATTTTTTACTCCAAAAGCCATATCATCTTTTACCTTTTATTTATAGTGGTCTTCATATTCATTTCTCAACTGAGGCAGGTATTTCAGGGAGAGCTGGCACTAATCTTTTCTCTTTCTCTTTTTGTAATGCATACTTTTTGACCCTGAAGAAACAGCACTGATGGGAGGCTTTTTTTAAAGAAAGGAAAAAGAGTTTGAGATCTTTTTTCTTTTTCTTTTCTTTCTTTTTAACCTGCTGAAAAGAAAATCACCTTTGTAACCCAGTAGGTGACTGGGCTTTAAATAAAATCAGCATCCCAATTTTTTTTAAGTGCATCTGCCTTCAGAAGAGATGGAGACCGAATTGAACGTTTCATGAAGCTGACTTCTGATGATTAACAGGTGAGAGTGAGGAGAGGCCTAAGAGATGCTTATATGTCTTAGGAGATGAGAAATTAAATCCTCTTTGCCAAGTACAAATGAATTCATGAGTAGAACCTAGAGTCAAGGCCAATAGATTCATAATTGCATTTTAAGGAATCTAAATCCCATTTAGCTGTACTGAGAAGCAGCCAAAAGGAATTGCAAATCAAGGTGTACACAGAGCTCAGCTGTCTGGAAAACACAACAGCCCCTTTTTTCATGTCAGGAGCTACCAGTGGGCACAGCGAAACTGGAGGGAGTCAGAGCCAGTTTGGGTCTGAGCCATTCAGATTAGCACACACCCAACATGCACCGGAGCAAGCAGCTGAATTTAGGCTTTTAGATTCAAACAAATTAATTCATGGCTCTTCAACTTCTGCTCCCATTTCAAGGTCAAGTTGCTCTCCTTAAAGGCCTATTTTCTCTACAAATGGTGCTTCCCCTAATACAACCAGCATTTTTTGCCTTTTCTTTTCCAAACTCTTCTTGGGATCTGCATATTTTTTTAGTCCGATCACCTCTTCCATTTCCTCATCCCCAGGAGAACATGGATAATGCCCCGTGATGCCTCAGAACCAGAGGTGCTCTGTAAATGATACCTGTCAAATGTTATTACCATGCTGCACGGAGATCTTTGGCCTTGAGTGCATATGAAGCAATACCATCATCTTTTAGTGCTTTGGCATGATTCTCAATTAGCACTCTTCTAAGGAAAGCCCTAGAGAGCACAAAAATGAGAGTTTTATTAAGCATCTTTGTGATAGGAAGTGGCTTGATAGAAAAGGATTGAACATTGGAACTGAGGTCCCTTAGCAGCTCTGTCGCCAGCTACTGCAAATATCTGAGCAAAGCACTTAGCTCTCTGATCCTCAGTTTCCTCATGCAAAATGAGTTGTCCTGGATAAGCAATATCTGCAATCTCATCCACTCCTAAAACTCTATCACACGGATGAGAGAAGGAGCATTATTTTATTAGTGTTCCTGACTCTCTTTATCTCACAAGAGAGCCCTATCGCATTACGGCATGATCTCTCCCCCAGACTAGATTTCCACAAAGGCGGTGGAAGGCCCTTACAGGGTTAAATTGCTTAGCTTTGGGTTTAGATTCCTCGGGCACATTGTGTCCAGCCTTAATATTTTACACTGTAAGCCATATCATCTTTTATCTTTTATTTATAGTGATCCTCATATTAATTTCTCAATAGCAGCTGGTGCGGCAGGAGGGACAAGTCATTGATCTTCCAATTTACCCGCTACTCTTACATATCCTGAGGTCGAGGCGGCCTGGAGAGATTGATGGAGCGCTGGCACCCACCCAGCAGCTGTGTGCTCCTCATGCATGAAAATCAACCACAGGAAACCGAAATTCGACAATTGGCAGCAATATCAACCACCTCAGTAATAAATATAACAGGGCGTTCTTTAATAATTGAATGGGTGTCTGGGATTCGGTCATGAAAAAGCTACCCTGTGAAAGTGCCAACGCAGCTCTGGAGGGATGGGGAGGTTTTGGGATGGGGGTGGAGGTGGGGGAAGCTGTTTACAGACATTCTTATTTCTTGATTCTCAAGGAAGTCATAACACAGAGTAAACTATAATTCCTTCATTTTCTGTAAAGCCAATTATTTTTTATGAAAAAAAATGTCAAATATATTTTTATTGATTTCAGAGAGGAAGGGAGAGAGGGATAGAAACATCAATGATGAGAGAGAATCATTGATTGGCTGCCTCCTGCACGGCCCCACCCCCCTGTAACCTGGGCATGTGCCTCCACTGGGAATCTAACTGTGACCTTCTGGTTCATAGGTTGATGTTCAACCACTGAGCTACACCAGCCAGGCTGAAATTTTTTTTTTAATTCTCTAAGCAAAACAACAGATCCTCAGACCCTGTCATTTTGCCCAACAATGTAAAAGGAAATGGTCTTGGAGCTACATACACTGTGTTAGTCACAGATACCAGGCGAGGACAAACCACTAATTGATTCTTAAAGGTCTTCACTCCTTGTCATGGCTGAGTAATGGCCTCCAACAGGCCTACCTGGAGTCTAAGTTAACTCAGGCCCCCCTGACACTCGTTTAACCCTGAGCTCCTTACATTTCCCAGCTGCCTGCTCCTCTGCTAACCTTTCCTGCTTAAGCTCAGGTGCTGCAGATTTATTGGGTGGTAAGCTTTGTGTCTTTAAATCCCACCCGCTGAGGTTTAGTTCTCTTATCATCTGTAGCTAAGAAAACAAATGCTAAATGTGGAAGCAGAATTTCCCGTCAGGCCACATACATGATGCTGTGGTGGCAGGACAGTAAGAGAGCCCACAGGTGCAGCCGATGTGGAACTGCATGAAGCAAGGCTTCCCCATTACCAGCCTGTAAAAATATTTTGTCCCCTCGGTTATTACCCAGCATGCATACTCTACAGACACACTTATTATCTCTGCATTTTTTTTTATAATGGAGTGACTAATAACACCCTCCAGGGATAAACTGGGGTGTCAAGCTGCTCAGAAATTTCAGGCACAGAATTGCCAGGAAACTATTTGCTTCTAACAAAACACGCTACGGAGATTTGGAGTGTACATGGGGTTTGAGCAATGTTATGATTTTCACAGACAGCGCTCACAAAGGGTTCTGCCCAGTGTGCACTCTATCTTCCTCTGAGGAGCAGAGGCTGAGTCAATCCTTCCAAGTGTTGAAATCACAATACATATATCAAATGACTTAATATCATACAGGACCACTGTCTGATATAAACACACAGACAATAAAAATGTTTAATGCCTCCAACAGGATTGTGCAATTCACATATTTTTTTTAAATTTTGTTTTTCTCTGCTCCTTCAATTTAAACACTATTTCCCCCTTTTGTTCTCTAATCAGGCTTTATTACATAGTTATTTATAGGTACTAAAAAAGAAAAAAAATCAACTGGAAATGCTCCTAGACAAAAAGAAAGACATATAAAATGTAATATCTTGTGCTAAGCAGATCAGACTCAGTGAAAATGATGAACGTGTTTTCTGGACAGCACTTTGCCCAGTGTTATTATTAGCGGTGTGGCAAAAATAAGAGTAAAAGTATCAGTAACAAACTACTAGTAACCATACTGTGTGTTTATAGGGCACATAACCAACCGTCTTCAAAATATTTGGAAGTGTATTGTTTCACTTGACCTTCAAAACAGCCCTATATGGTAGGCAGGAGAGGTATTCTTATTCCCATTTTATAGATGAGCAAACTGAATTCCAGAGATAGTGATTCACCCAGCTAAGAAGCCAGAAAATCAGGTACTCTCAGCTTCGTCCCTACGAATTGATGAAGCATATTTTAAAGTAGCAAGAAAGAAATCAAGAACATCTTCCCAGAACTCTCCTGGTAAGAGGAATTTGGAAGTAGCTATTATTACATGAAGATTATTAGAGACCAAACTAGAATTTTGGGGCTCAGTAAATGTGTCAATCTGGATGGGAGAGAGGATAAGTATAGGTAATTTTAAAAATGGAATCTGTAAGATATAATACAACTTGACATTTGCCTGAAAATCAGTAAAATTTGGGGAAGTAAATGGCTGATATGTCTTGCAACTGTTTACAAACATATATTTATTTCCTAAAGAAGTATTCTGCAGTTCCATAACTGAAGAGTATATATGAACTATTTCTTTCACTGTTCACAACTAAATTATTACTACCTATGAGATAGGAATGTTGCAACATATGACTATTTTATGAAAGCAGAGCTCTGGAGAATTTGGGGCCCATCCACAGACAAACGACTTAGCAATAAGCACATGAGGAGTGACAATGTAGTATGGAGGGCCGGGATAATTGATGTCTGTTAACTGAATATTAAGGCGGGTTTTACCCAGGAAATGGGTGCTTTCCAGTGGTATCTCTGCCTGTCACCGGATCACTCTCACTGGGAATCTATGTGATTCTGCAGAGGCCCGCTCAACACTGGCTTCATGAAGTAGAAGTCGGGGACCCTGACCTGCTTGGAATCCTTAGAGGGCAATGTGGTGCTAGACTTGTGAGAACCTTCTCTCTGCCTTGAAAATTGGGATTATCAGATGAATGATTTAGGCAGCCAGGATCCTACTCAGTAAAGTTCAATCACGTTAGCAAATCCTAGCAGAGTCACTAAAAAAACTATATAAAAGCGTTGGATGCAAGTGACTAAGCAGCCTAAACTACTGCACACACAGTTATCTTCTGTTGAATGACATGCCCTTCCTTAGATGCAGTCTGGTATTACCAAATGAACCGACCTTAAATATCCCAAAGTAAACCAAGTGGTATAGAGGCGTCAATAAAGGAGAAAGTGATAGTCTAAATTCAAATGATTAAAAACAAACTTGATACGTTTTTAAAATAGCCGAGAAGTCAAGAAGAAGAAGAAAAACGAAGAATGCTAAGGCAGAACAGCAAGAAAGAGTATTTACCACCACCAAGAATATGAATAAGAACCTGCACCACTAGTTATTTAAGCATTCAGTAAATTTTCTTTTTTTTATCTGCACTAAAAGCCACCTAACATAAATCCCAGAACTGCTGAGAAACATGCTTGTCAAACCTTCACAATAGCTTGGGACTTTGTTATATAAACTTTGGGAGACTATTAAACTTGAAGTAGAAAGCCCTTTGAAAATAGATGTTCTTATCTATTTTGGCATATTCATCCCCTGTAGGAGAGTTGTGATTCATAGAACATCGATAATATTTCATAAGCAGTTGAGAAAACATAGCACTTCAAAAGGCTTAAATCTGGAAGCATTTCAAATATGAGGTTTAGGATTACCAGTATGGTTTCCTAATCTAATTATTTGAGAATGAGGGCACTATTAGGTATATCTCTCTGTTTGGAATCACTGGAAATATCAATTAAACATACAGAATTAAGAGAATCTCCCTGATGTGAGAGCTTATATCCGATGGCCTTCAGCTAGTGGTTTACAATTTGTCTTTAATCAATCCAGAGAAGTTTCTTAAATCCAAGAAATTTGATGTCGATAATTGAGGGTTCATTTAAGCATCTGTATCCTACAATCATTAGAGCTGCACTTATCTGAATAATGATTTCTGTGTATAAGTCATATTTACCAAAATGATAGCAATGAAATCTCTCAAATTCCATAGAAATCTTCAAATTTTCTTCTCCTGCTCCTGCTATGGTTGCCCAGTCTCCACAGTCTCCAACACTTGGTGTGGTCAGACTTTATAATTTTAGCCATTCAGTAGGTGTATGGTGGTATCTCCTGAGGTTTTAATTTTCATTTAGCTAATAACTGAGTATTTTGAGCAACTTCATGTGTTCATTTGCCATCTATCTGCCTCCTTGGTAAAATCTCTTTGTAGATATTTTCTCGTTTTTAATTTTTAAGAAATTTTCTAGTCACTAAGTTTTGAGATTCTTCATGTGTTTTAGGCACAAATCTTTTTCAGATATACAATTTGCAGATATTTTCTTCTGAACTGTGGCTTTCCTTTTATTATATTAATAATGACTTTCAAAGAGCAGAAGATTTGATGAAACCAGCCTAGTTTATCATTTTTTCCTTTATGAATCTTGTTTATGGTGTCATTTCCAGGAAATTTTTGCCTAACACAAGATCACAAAGGTTTTGTCCCACATTTTCTTTTTTTTCAATTATTAAATTTATTAGAATGACATTGGTTAACAACATTATATAATTTTCCCATGTTTTCATACAGAAGTTTTATAGATTTATGATGTATTTTTCAGTTCATTCCTAACATGATGTAAGGTTTAAAGTTCAGTCTTTTATATATGGCTATCTATGCATGATACCCATGCACTACAAGTTTCCAGCACAATTTGTCCAAAAGAAACCTAGCCTTTTGGTTTCTGAATTGGCTTTGCACCTTTGTTGAAAATCACTTGTCTCTGTATGTGTACATCTAATTCTGGGATCTACCTTCTGTTCGATTAATCTACTATATCTGACTCTTGATTATAATATATTCTTCCTTGATTTTTTTTCAGTTGCTCATGTTAACAGACTTCCGGTAACATAGCTTCACCAATTTACTACACAAATCTAGAAATATCTGAAATGTATCTTATAAATCAATGGAACTTGGACTCAAACTAAGGTTACTTCCAAAAGGCACCTTTGAAATGTTGAGATGTAAAACATTATGGGTTCCACATCCTTCTAAATGCAATCAAATTCATGTTAATCTGTCCCCAAAGTTTGTTTTGTATGTGCATGGGTTATAGAGTGTGGGCAGTATGTAAGGGATATGTATAGTCTTTCATAAAGGGTTATTATAGGAGCTAAAGGAAAAATGCAAATACTTAAAATGCCTATTTTCTTCTATATAATAAAAGCCTAATAATATATTAAGTGTCTGGTCAACCAGTCGGTCATTCAACCAATCAAGGCAAAATATGCTAATTTTTGCATAACTACTCACTATGATGTGCCCTGACCACCAGGGGGCAGATGCTCCAACTGGTAGGTTAGCTTGCTGCTGGAGTCCGGCTGATGGGGACTGAGCGACATGGGCTGGACATGCCCTGGTGCCCTCCCGTGGTCCTGCCCCGCTGACCAATCTCCTATGTCCCTCTCCAGCCCTGATCATCCACTGTGGGGGGGGTGGGGGGTCCCTTGGCCTGGCCTGCACCCTCTCGCAATCCAGGACCCCTCAGGGGATGTCAGAGAACCAGTTTTGGCCCAATCCCGCAGGCCAGGCTGAGGGACCCCAGTGGTGCATGAATTTGTGCACCGGTCCTCTAGTGTTAAAATAAAAAACATATTTCTACAAATGTTTTTAAAAGTTCACAGTGAGATAAATAAGCAAATTATTATAAAACAACATTTAGAGAATATTTAAAAATGCTTTTATTTCAAAATTCTTCTACATTAAATGATCTGAGATATCATAAGAATAATATAGAAGAGTTTTCTGGAACCATCTTGTCTTTTCTTTTTAATCCCCACTGGTTGACTGGTTGTATTTTATTCAGTGTATTGGACATGTGGGTGTGAATAAGATGAAACTTCTCTCAAAGAGAGAAATGAACAAAGAATATATGTTGTCAACTTGTCTAAAACATTTTTCATGTTCTGACTCATTTTTCTTTATATTGACATTTCAAGAAACTTCGTGTGTTTTTTAATTTGACTATTATAAAACCCTTGATAACTTCACTAAAATCCCATGAAAATAATATAAACAATTGTAATGGAAAGTGAAAAGATGATAATAGCAATCAGCACTGTGATTGTTCTTGTCAGTGCTCTTATTACTTATAATAGTAAAAAATCCCATGTTAATTTGACTTTTTGACCTTTAGTCTTTACTCTGGTGGAAGGAGATCTTTTGAGAAGCAATTTCTTTTCCTTTGCTTATTATTTCTTTGCACTTAAAATTTTTAATGGCCATATTTTGATAGGCTCATCTTAGAATAGTGCAGAAGAAAGACAGTTATGCAAACTATTCATAGATCTATGGTTCACAAACATTTAAAGGCTTGATGTTTGAATATTGTGGCATGTAGCTTCATTTCCTAGAGAGAAATGGAAACATAAATGTACTGCTATTGTTTAAAATAAATTGACACAGGTGCATAGAAGGCATTCTATTCTAGACATGGTTAGATTCGTGGGTGGCAAGAACTACAAAACAGTTCTTGGCTATCAGAGGTGCACAGTTTAGTTGGGGAGAGGGCACTATCAGTGACTCAGTGAGAATGAGTGTGATGCAAGTGGTCACACTTTGATAAAATTTGCTCTAGGACAGACCAGCCTATTTTCTTCCATTAAAATCCTTAATTCAGGGTCTAATAAATTTAAATATCAGGCTCAAAGTCTACTTTAGAAAATTTCCTCGGAGTGCTAACAACAAACAAACTGATATGATTTCTGCACAGTGAACCAGAGTTCTTGAGTTTGATAAGCATTTTGGTCTCCTTTAAGAAAGTTCACCCTTTAAACCTTGCATGCCAAGTGTCAAAAGAATGAGGTGTAGGTAATAAATATTCAATTTCAGATGTGGGAGAGAAAAGAGGCTCAGCTTAAGTAGAACAGTTTGTTGAATTCTCCAAAGTGGCAAACAGTAAAAAGCACACTACTCAGACTTCAAATGAGTTGAGAATTAAGAGGAAAGCCTAAAGATGAAGGTCAAAATGTCACCTAGATCTAAAGAAACTAGGCTGAAAGTAAAATCACTGAAAAATCAGATTCCAAAGAAAGAATAGGCAGGAGGGGTGGTGGTGGTGGTATACTTATACCACACAAAATATACTTGGGTAAAAAAACTGTCACAGAAAAATAATGGTAAAAGAATCAATTCATCAAGAAGATCTAGCAATAATAAATATACATGCACTCAGTATCAGAGTACCCATATATATGAGGTATGCATTGACAGAACTGAGAGGGAAATAGACAGCAACACAATTATAGGAGTTTTTAATACCCCACTTCCAATAATATAGTCATATGAACAGAAGATCAATAATGAAACAGACCACTTAAACAACACGTAGACTAAATAGACCGAAAAGAACATTCCACCCAAAGCAGCAGAACACACATTCTTCTCAAGTGCGCATGGAACACATTCTGCAGAACAGATCACATGTTAGGTGACAGAACAAGTTCTAACAAATTGAAGAAGATTGAAATTATACCACGTTTCTTTTGCTGACCACAATGGAATGAAAGTAGAAATCAATAGCAGAAGGAAAACTGGAAAATTCCTAGTGTGTGGAAATAAAACAGAACGCTCTGAAAGAGCCAATAGTTCAAAAGTGTAACTGAAAAGTAAGTTAGGGTGGGCGCTGCCTGACACTTTCCTGCCCTATTCCTACATACTCTACAGTCAAGTGCCAGGTAAAGATCTCTGTAAACTAAAGGTCTTTCTGGTGACTTCTTCATTCAGCTCCAGTCATTTGCTCAGCCACCTGCAACCCCCAGAGGCCCCTTTTCTTTAAGCCAGACCTTAAATGCATCTACAGAAACAGCTATTCTCCTGTGCTATCACTGCAGCTACCAGCCAAACAACAAAGTATCGTAGACTGATGCAGTGGGTTGAATGGTGGCCCTCAAAAGGTTATGTCCAGGAAACTTTGAACAACAACAACAACACACTACACATTTACAATGTAAAACAAATCAGAAACTACTTTAACACTGATTTACGCTTAGCCCACTAATAGCTAATCAGGAGCCTTGTGCTAAAACATCTTGATTAGCTGCTAATAAAACTCTTTGGGAACAGATCCCTACACATGCTTCAAAGGGAGGATGTAGATGTGTATGCTTCAGGATGCTCTCACGAAAAATTGACATAATTTCTTTACTGTTCCAGCCAAGTCTGGCCTGTGGTCCAGCTCTACCCTCATACCTACCTACTTTACTTGGACTAGTCATAAAGACAGACAAAACTAAAGATGAAATATAAAGTAGGAATGCATAAAATAGTAAAAAAAAAAAATCATCACTAAAAGTGGAATCAACATTTATTAGAGGCGAACTTTCAGCACCAACAGTGCTTTTTTTCTGTTATATCTTTAAAGTGATAATGGAAATATGTACATAACTATTATAAATTTCTTCAAATCTCATTTGCATAGCTAACCACTGCACGCCAAATAAAATGCCATGGAATCTTCAAGAGATGAAAAAAGATATCCCAGGCCTCAAGGAATATTATCTGGGAGAAAACAGACATATGCAAAAAAACAAACAAACAATAACTCTAAAGTGTAGCCAACAATCTAGCTTGCGAAAGTACAAAGTATAGATAAATTTGGTATTGAAAACCTGAAATAACCGCTTTTCTGTTTTGAAGAAATTTGTCTCATAATGATCATATTTCACCAGAGCTCAATAGCCCCACCCGGACTCACTGAGCTTCTTTCTTATGTGAGAATATAAAAGCCTGACTGTACTCCTTAGGAAAAGGCTTATCTGGCAAAAATTTCAGATAACAAGGAGAAAACCTCAAGAGGTTCAGAACTTTAGTTCAGAGAAGCACCCAGAAGTTCAGATGATTATCTGGCATTAATACCACTTGCTTGACATGAAAGTAGAGCTGTAAATCTCAAAGATTAGATGATCTTTTAAGAATTTTAAAATCTCCATCTATTAGTTGGAAATCTTATGAGAATAGCTCCCTTTAAAACATTGATAATATGCTTTAAAGCTTCATAGTCAGCAGCCTATGTTTTGGCTAAGTGATTCAGAAGCAAAGGAATGGAGAGGGGAAGGTGTTTAGTAACATCTAATTTGGAGCCTAACCTTCACAAGCAATGCCATTTCCATTGAGCTATTTAAAAACAGTCTGGTTTTCAGAACAGTAAAACACAAAGCATTTTTTTCATGTAAGCAATGTCATAAATAACTGTCAGATAAAATTGAAACAATAAATAAAATAATATTTTATAAATTTTAAATTTTACAAAGCATTTTCATATTCGTTATCTAATTTAATCCTCAAGTCAACTGTATGAGATAGGTATTATTTTCTTATTAGAAATTGCCGTACCTTAAATCCTTGGTGACTGCTCAAAAAGAGTTGAAATCTTGAGTGTTATATCTGTTAATGCCAAGGTTGGGGTTTTTTTATGGTAATGTTGGATGCTAAAAGCAACAGGTATTTTTAGTTCAAGATGGTAGACTAGGGAAATATTTACTTTCTGTTTCTTCTAAAACAATATTTAAATAAAAGTATAGAAATATAAAATTAATAAACCAACAAAAGCCAAGAAATTGTGGAAGACATCAATCACATACAGGTTTTGATACATTGCTAGAAAGATATAGATATACAGATATATCCTATCTAATAAAAGAGAAACATGGTAATTAGCGTACGACCGCTACCCTTCCCATTGGCTAATCAGGGCGATATGCAAATTAACTGCCAGCCAAGATGGCGGCTGGCAGCCAGGCGGCTTAAACTGAACATGAGGCTTGCTTGCTTCAGTGACTGAGGACTCCAACTCAGGCCTCTGAGCAGGCCGTTTGAAACATAGTAACATATAGAAGCTAAAAAAAACTCCAGAAACCTGCTTTCAGCGAGCCAGGATCGTAGAGCTGGAGTTGATACAGATTTTCGATTGTAGAACACAAGTCTGGGTCCGAGGGTTTCTGCTTTCCCAACAGCAGAGGCCACAGAGCTGGAGCCTCAGAGCTAAAGCTGGCCCAGAATAAAAAAAAAGAAAAAGAAAAAAAGGAGCGGTTGGGAGCTTCAGTCACTCGACAGCCTGAAAACAGCCCTCGGCCGCTCACCCAGACTGGCCAGGCACCCCAGTGGGGACCCCCACCCTGAAGGGTGTGACCAGCTGCAAACAGCCATCAGCCCCTTTTTCTCCCCACCCCCCGGATCACCCTGCAGCTCTGTGTGTGACAGGGTGCGGCGCCTCAACCCCCTGATCGACCCTGCTCTGTGTGTGACAGGGTGCGGCGTCCCAACCCCAACCCCCCAACCCCACTGGCCTTGCTCTGTGTTTGATGGGGTAGAGCCATAACCTCCCCATTGGCCCTGCCCTGAGTGTGAGAGTGGTGGCGCCCCAACCACCTGATCAGCCCTGCTCTGTGGGTGATAGAGGGTCGTGCCCTAACCAACCCCCCACGGGCCCTGCTCTGTGTGTGATGAGGTAGAGCCAGAACCTCCCCATCGGCTCTGCCCTGAGTGTGACAGTGGTGGCGCCCCAACTCCCTGATCAGCCCTGCTCTGTGGGTGATAGAGGGCAGTGCCCCAACCCCTTGATTTGCCCTGCTCTGAGTGTGACAGGGGGGCAGTGCCCCTACCCCCCTATCGGCCCTACTCTGTGAGTGACAGGGGGGAGCTCCTCAACCCCCTGATCGGCCCTGCTCTGTGCATGACAGGGGGTGGCGCCCCAACTCCCCAGTCGGCCCTGCTCTGAGCCCGACCAGGGGCTGCACCTAGGGATTGGGCCTGCCCTCTGCCACCCGGAGCAGGCCTAAGCCAGCAGGTCGTTATCTCCCGAGGGGTCCCAGACTGCAAGAGGGCACAGGCCAGGCTGAGAGGCCCTCCCTCCCCCCTGAGTGCACAAATTTTTGTGCACCAGGCCTCTAGTCCTATATAATAAAAGCCTAATATGCTAAGTGTCCTGTCATCCATTCAACCAATCAAAGCATAATATGCTAATGATACTCTAAGGCAGTTCAACCGCTCGCTATGATGTATACTAACCACCAGGGGGCAAACAGTCGACCTGTCGACAAGTCGCTATGACATGCACAGACCACTAGGGGGCAGTCACTTGCTGGTGGGTTAGCTTGCTGCTGGGGTCCATCTGATTGGGACTGAGATGGGCTGGACATGCCCTGGAGCCCCCCCACGGTCCCTCCTCAGCTGGCCAACCTCCCGCATCCCTCCCCACCCCGGATCATGCACCGGTGGCGTCCCTTGACCTGGCCTGCATTCTCTCACAATCCGGGCTGAGGAATTCCTCACCTCCCTCTTGGAATGTTGGAGAGCCAGTTTTGGCCCAATCCCGCAGGCCAGGCCACGTGACCCCACTGGTGCAGGAATTCGTGCACCGGGCCTTTAGTAGATATATATTGAGAGAGAGAGAGAGAAAAAGGGGGTTTCAAACAAGGAGACAAAATTATATTAGGAAAAAATATTCATTTTATGAGCTTCCAAGTGTCACTCACTAACAGCCCTCATTAACTCTGTATAAAATACAATGGATTGATGTTGGTGAGCAAGACAAGATAATTGGAGTGAGTGTTCTACCACAGGTTGTCAGCTATGGTTTATTGTCACTACTAGAAATACCATACAATGATGTCCACTGCGAGGCTCATTTAATATGACTGGAGATTAGTGCTTTACAAATTGTTAAATTAGAAGTAATCTAATCAGGTAACTAGAAACTGCTGTTATTATTAAAATACGAATTTGTGCACAAGTGGATTCCCTTGGCCTGGCCTGTGGGATCGGGCTTAAACCAATTCTCCAATATCCCCTGATGGGTCCCGGATTGTGAGAGTATGCAGGCCTGGCTGAGGGACCCCACCAGTGCATGATCAGATGAGGAGGGATGCGGGAGGTTGGCCAGCCAGGGAGGGACTGTGGGAGGGCTCCAGGGTGTGGCCAGCCCATCTCACTCAGTCCCGATCAGCCAGACGCCAGCAGCAAGCTAACCTACTGGTCAGAGCATCTGCCCCCTGGTGGTCAGTGCACATCATAACAAGCAGATGAGCGGCCTTAGCATATCATTAGCATATTATGCTTTGATTGGTTGAATGGATGACGGACACTTAGCATATTAGGCTTTTATTATATAGGATTTTTATTAACTATTAAATTAATTGTTTTAAAATACTTTTGCCTTGACAAATTGTGTCTCAACATGCTTGCTTCTGCCAAGCGAAATTATCTCAGAATAGCCACTGGCTACTAATATTATTTTGCTTTATTAGAACAAGTAAGGTAAAAAAAATAAACATATTGTTCATCTATTCCCATTTGACAGGAAAATCAAGAAGTGGACTTTTCTGGAACACCCCTGTTCAGATTTCCTTAATTGTTCTGAGGCCCTAAGATGAATCATATGTTTAATGAATTTTTTTCTCTTTGGGAAAAAAAGAGGGGAATAACATGACTGTAATTTATTGTTTTCAAGTAAGTCTTACATTTGATCATCTTTTTCCGAGTTCCTATAAGAAATCTTTGTTCCAAATTTGTGCCAACTTGCTATTTTTGTTCAAACAAAGAAAATCAAGAGATTGTTCCTTACTGAACTTCCCTCTAATGACATCAAAGAATTATGGTTAAATGTCATAACTGTAAATCATTTCTGCTCTGGAGAGGTTAGAAAGGGCTTATACCATTTCTCCTTTTCTCAAACAGAATTTGTATTTCAGCAAAACCTTTTGTGTCTTACCAACCTCACAGTTTTTAGGGGATGAAAATCCAAATTTTCTCTGATGTACTATCAAAGGAATCTCATGAGCAAAGGACTAAGACTAATTTTGTAATAGATGAATTATCTCCAGTGCTATTTTAAATATATTTTTAACCAAAAAAAATGAAATATTTTTACTGATCTACATGATTTTTAGTCCTGAAACTCCTGCATGTCACATTCATGATACACAATAGCAGTACCATAAAAGAGAAGACACTCTGAAGAAGTGAGGGGGAAAAAAAACCCAAAAACTCAACAAGATTCAAATTAGATGAAGGCATGTGCAGGTCAGAATTTTTCAGATCTTTTTTTGTCATGCTGATGCTGCCAGCTCCTGGATAATAATACATGTTTCCCTTATCCTGGACCCCAAAGGGGATGTCTCCTCTCTTGGGCATAAGAATATCTAGAATTCCATTTAGGTGTCAATAATGTGTGCTGAAGAGTGGATCCAGCTGGCATGCTCACAATGCTCAAATTGTGTTGATCTTACTTTAATCCAATACATTGCTCCACTGTTAACTTGCAATGAATGAAGTATTTGCTTTCTAGACATATTCAAGGAAGGCCAGAGAAACTGGCTTCTAATCAATATGTAATAACACACTGATGAATTTATTTCATGAAAAATTACAATTTTTCTAAAATACAAGCATCCAATTGGCCCCCAAACCAGACCTCAGCCCACCGATGGTCAGCAGAAGAGAACCACTCTCTCAGTGCTCCTCTTGCTACCCCTTATGACAGTGGCTCTCAACCTTCCTAATGCCATGACCCTTTAATACAGTTCCTCATATTGTGGTGTCCCCACAAATTGAACATAATTAAAGCATAGTGATTAATCACAAAACAATATGTAATTATATATGTGTTTTCCAATAGTCTTAGGCGACCCCTGTGAAAGGGTCATTCGACCCCCAAAGGGGTCGCGACCCACAGGTTGAGAACCGCTGCCTTATGGGCTCTGCAGTCACCTATGCTCCAGTAGACAGCATCACTGCAACTTCAATCCTGCCATTGACACTGAGGCTATGGCCACTCCTCCTACTTCTCAGGTTGCCATTTTCCATCCCCCGCCACTCCTTGTGACTTGGGAGAACTACTCTCCATTGTCCATGCCACTTCCTAATTCTGAGAACATACCACCCAGTGCGAGCATTCCCTCAGTGGATGAATCCACCCATTTACCTAAAAAATTAGTCAGCAAAGGGACCCAAATTTCCAACCCTCCCTTGGACATAGAAACTACCTCTCAGCCTAATCTGGGGCCAGTGATAGGACAGCAGCCTAAAAACTCTTTACTATTGGAAAAAGTGGTAGTAGCCCCAGCACAAGCTATAGGTTTAACTTCTCCTGCAGCCCAGTCAGCCAGAGGCAGCATGATGCACTCAGGTAGTGCAGGTTTGCAATTGCCAGGTTCTGCATTTGACACCACTGTCAACATCCAGCTGGCCTTTGGTGGCAACCCAGGTATTCTCCCCATTGACACGCCCACTATTGCTGGTGTTGGAGGTGCCACCTGGATGTCTAACACTGTATCTCCATTTATGCTTATGGGGTTTACAGCTCCCATGGATGGCGAAAGCTACAAGGTCAGTCTGTTCACCCCAGCCCCCACTCATTTAATCAGCCAGTGTGAACACTAGCACCTCCAAGCATGGGAATGGTATTATCCCTTCCCATCACTATAGCATCTGTGATATGGACAGGTGATCGGATTTAAGGGGGTGTATCCAAGCACCTGCTGACTCCTGAAATCTTGTTTTGAGTGTAAGAGATGGTAATCCAGGAGGAAGTTAAGGTCCAGAGGAGGGAGAGATGGGGTGGCTCACTCTTGCCTCTTCGCTCTATGCTTCTCTCTTCTCTCCCACCACTCTGACATCAGTGGAGGCTAGACAATCTCTGGTGTGTGATAGGAAACCACACGTAGTTTTAGTTTTTAAAATTTTTGTGTGTCTTTTTATTTAATTTAGACTTAGACCCATCATTCTCACACACTTTCCCTTCACCCAGTAAGGATGAATTTGGCACCTAGGAAAACAGTAAGAAAGAGCTCATGACTGCTCTGTGATTATTCAACATTTAAGTTGACTTAGAATTTATCACACTGCTTAAATATATCAGAAAAAATCTTCTTTAATATCTTGCCTGGCTTCTACCTAAACTTCTAAAATATTAATTCATACAAGTTAAAATTGCTCCCAGTTCTGGCTGACCCTAGAGTATATGGAGGATGAGATTGTGGAGAGAGCAGGGTTTCAGTTTAAACAGTGGACAAGATAAGCCTCACTGTGAAGGAGGGATCAGAACAGTCAGAGTGGTTCTCAACCTTCCTAATGCCGCGACCCTTTAATACAGTTCCACATGTTGTGGTGACCCCCAACCATAGAATTATTTTTGTTGCTATTTCATCACTGTAATTTTGCTACTGTTATGAATCGTAATGTAAATACCTGATATGCAGGATGTATTTTCAGGGGTCGCGACCCACAGGTTGAGAACCACTGGGAGGGAGGTGATTGAGTTATATATCTTAGAAATATATAATGGGAATAATCACTGTGAAGACTCAGAGGAAGGATGCCTCGTGTCCTCGGGGAGCAGCTAATAAACAAATGTGGCTGGAATAGAGGCAAGTAGGAGGGAGAAGAGGACAGAGAAAATGTGGGTTGAATTCTCTGCACCATCATTTATTGGCTGCATAATCACAGATGACTCAACCTCCATGTATCTTAGTGTTTTTTTCCTGTGGCCTATTTACATGGCAAGATTTTTAAAGGTTAAAATAAAAAAAAATGTAGGAAAGTTATTTTTAAGCCATTTTGGTATTGTTCTATACATGAGAATAGATGGATAGATAGACAGATAATAAATACGAGGTAGGTACATAAGTATATAAGTAGATAGATAGAATTATAGTTTGAATTTTTGTGTCACTCTCCCCCACCCCATAAAAGATTCAGATGTTGAAACCCTAAACCCCCAAAATTATGGTATTTGCAGATTGGGCCTTTAGGAAGTAATTATTTTAAGAAGAGATCTTGAGGGTGTAGCTGCCATGATGGAGTTAGTGCTGTTAAAAGAAGAAGAGACACAAGAACTTTCTCCCTCTGTCATGTGAGGTCATAGCAAGAAGGTAGCTGTCTGTAAGTCAGAGAAGGAACCTCACTAGGAAATGAATCTTCCTAAGCCTCTGGAATTGTGAGAAATAAATATCTATTGTTTAAGCCCCCCAGTCTATGTTCTGATAGTAGTCTGAGCAGACTAAAACAGGTAGGAAGGTAGGTAGGTAGGTAGGTAGATAGATAGATAGATAGATAGATAGATAGATAGATAGATAGATATTAGTACATTGATACCTCAATGATGGATGGAGATAGAGCAGATACATGCATGTATGATTACTGAGTTCTCTAAGCACAGTTCTTTGATTACTTTCACTAGGCAATTCAAGTAGGTGATCCCCATTTTAATGGGAGCATAAAAGTGCTAGCTTCTATGAAGTAAATACATGGAAAACTATGATAACTGAGCCTAAGAATGCACAGCACTGAGCCTAGAGCAACATTTATGAGATTAACCCTGTAAAAACAAAGAACACCATCCTAGAGAGGCTGTGGGCTGCTCCAGGCACCCTGCTGCTGACTCCTTTACTCAAAGTTGTTTATGACAGTGTCAGAGGATCAAAGCCCCGGCCTTCTGAGAATCCAGAATCACCTGCCCTTTGTAGTCAGAACGGCTCCTCAGAAGCAGGGTTTGCTTCTCACAGTCCCGTACTCTGGCTCTGCCATGCCTGACAATATGACCAGGGACACATTCTTTTCTTTTCTTTTCTTTTCTTTTCTTTTCTTTTCTTTTCTTTTCTTTTCTTTTCTTTTCTTTTCTTCTCTTTCCTTTTCTTTTTTAGGAAAGAAAGAGAATTTATTAAGGAAGCACAACAAGCACATTAAAAAAAATACACAGTGGGCAACTCAGATGGTCTGAGCGCGCCACCTGGGGTTCGAGGGGTTTTATATCCATCTGTCAGGGACACATCCTTAAAACTCATACTTGAATGTTTTTTTTAAATGCGT
>NW_006294654.1:2685073-2706357 GCF_000327345.1 Myotis davidii | reverse complement strand
TAGTTGTAGGACTTCCACTCAGCCAGCGTTCCTGTGGGTCTGGGTGATGTCCCTTCCGTCTTTTAGTTTCACTTTTGAAATGGTTGTTCGAGGCGGCAAACTCCGGCGTTAACCTATGCCGCCATCTTGGTTCTCCTCCACATTCTTTTCTTTTCTTTTCTTTTCTTTTCTTTTCTTTCCTTTCCTTTTCTTTTTTAGGAAAGAAAGAGAATTTATTAAGGAAGCACAACAAGCACATTAAAAAAAATACACAGTGGGCAACTCAGATGGTCTGAGCGCGCCACCTGGGGTTCGAGGGGTTTTATATCCATCTGTCAGGGACACATCCTTAAAACTCATACTTGAATGTTTTTTTTAAAGGCCTTCAAGCTAAAATAATGATCTCTATAAGGCAAATATTTAACACATGTATCAGATACATGAAGATGATTTTTTCATTTCATGTTCTGATGCACTTACCCACTTGAAGATATTTCTGAATAAATAGAAAGTCTTTTAATTTTATGAAAATAATACATGCACATGATAGCAACTCAAATAATACTGAAATTCAACTCTTCTCACCTCAATCCCTTCTCAAGAGAACATGTTCACTACTACTGTGTTATGTCCATAATTCAAAACGTTATGCTTACCCTGCTGTGTCATGACACATCCACTTTAGACAACATGTGCCATGGGGAGGAAGGTAAACTCACTCCCATTTCTTTTTCTCCCTCTTCCTTTCCAGTATGTCACATTCACTTGATTATCTCTGCTGGCTTCATTGAAAGGGAAGTGGGAGCTTAGTAACTAAAAGTGCTGGTTTGCAGATGGACCACCTGGCTGGATCCATGTTCTTCAGTTTATGAGATCCATGACCTTTCTGTGCCTCTGTTTCCTCATCTATAAACCAGGGAAAAGGATAATGCCTGCCTTATAGGGTTGCTCATGATAATGCAAATAATAATAATAATGCATTTGCAGTTGTTAGTGGCCAACACACAACAGCTCTCAAGAAGTATTAGCTGTTATTATTTCTTTCTTGTTTTATCAAGTTGACCCCCAGTCTCATGATTCATTCTATGCCCGAGACTATGCCCCCACAGTTCCTCTGCCTTTCCGTTCCCCTTGTACAACTCAGCTTCTGTCAATATGTGCTTGCTTTTGTTTGCGCTGTTAACATTTATATTTTGTCATGCCATTGCAGGGAAGTACCTTTGTTTTAAACCTATACTAAGTCTGAGATCAAAGCCTCCCGTGTTTTAGATACAGGTTGGTACTAGGGTTGAAAACCAATAAATTGCATTGACCCTTTAAGTATTGCTCGGCGGGAGGAAATAGTGTGATAGGATTGCATTTTCTGCTTTGTAGGTTTAGTGCCTCTACTTCTTTTTGTCTTTCACGTCAATTGGTTAGAATCATGCTATATTTTTGTTTGCTTTTTACTTCAACTATTATTTTGTCACATAGATTTAATTGCTTTTCCTAAAATTTGAATTGCTTTCTTCCTTTATTTTCCTTGCACTATTTGCCTGGAATAAAGTTTTTGGTGTGTGTGTGTGTGTGTGTGTGTGTGTGTTTTCTCCAAATGTAACATTGTTTACTTGGCTGTGATCCTTCCTCTTTCATGATGCTTGCCCTTCTCTAGTCAGTTTGGAAGCTGTAAGACCAAATTAAGAATATGGTCTTAGAAGAAAGTGGGCCAAAGAGGCTAGCCAAGCTGCTTTTAGACTAGGCCAGAAATGCTTACTAAGTGCCAGGTATAAAAAATACCTAAGTCTGGCCCCATCATCCTAACTTCCTAGCTTATTGTAGACATGGGAATCTGGAATCTGGGAATCTGGAACCAGAACCCTAGATAATTATGATACAGATCATCCACGTTCCATGCTGTGCCAAGTACTGGTTCAGACCTTAAGGGAGAGCACACCAGAAACCCCATACAACTCACAAGATTAAAAATCCTATATTGGGCTACATCTCAGTTAGAAATAAGGAGGGGATTTTCTCTACCTATATTTCTCCAAATTAGAAGGTGGCTTGTGGAAAATGTGAGAATTTCAGACTCGTGGCTGCATTTTTTTCTTGTTTAACTTAATCCCATCTGCAAAATCCCTTTTGCCATTTAAAGTGACATTCACAGGTTCTGGGGATTAGGACTTGGACATTTTGGGGCAAAGGTATTAGTCTTCCACAAGATAGATTCTGTATCTTTCTCAGATGCAGGAAGTGAAGTTTAGAAAAGAAATTTGTCCCAGGTCTTACAATGTTTCAGAGTAGAGGTTTAAATTCTGGCAGTCTGACTTTTAGGACACACTCTGAACTTGTGTTCTTAACCGCTGCACAACCTTGGTTAAGTGTCACACTTAAGTATCATGACCTTATTGGATAAAAGGCTATGTACTGTCTCCTCTTTCAGTTTCTTCACCTAGTGTATTTATGAACCTTGCTCAGATTTGAAAAGTCCAGAACACTATTATGCAGACTTACTGAGAGAAAGCATTTAATGTTTGTTTTGTAATTGGTAACAGAGGATTTTTAATCAACTATGCCACCAAGTAGCGTTATCACCACTTTATATCTACACTAATAAAAGAGAAACATGGTAATTAGTGTCACTCTGCTACCCTTCCCATTGGCTAATCCCCCTGTCACTCAGAGAGTAGGGCCGAGATATGCAAATTAACTGGCAGCCAAGATGACGGCCGGCAGCCAGGCAGCTGATGCGAACAGGGAGGCTTGCTTGCTTCAGTGATGGAGAACTCCAATGTTCCCTCCCTGCCTTGCCAGCCTCTCAGCTGCAACTCTCAGCAACTATGTTGCGAATAAAGAAGCTAAAAGAAACCCAGAATCCGGCTTTACTCAGCGGAGCTTCAGCCAGCTGGACCGCAACATTGTATCAAATACGGACGGTAAACAAAGGCCAGAAACCTGTTTTCAGCAGCCGAGGCCTCAGAGTTAAAGCTGGCCCAGAATAAAAAAAAAGAAAAGAAAAAGCGGAGCGGTCCTAGCCTGAAAACAGCCCTCAGCCCCTCAGCCAGACTGGCCAGGCACCCCAGTGGGGACTCCCACCCTGATCCAGGACCCCCTTCAGGGCAAACCAGCCAGCCCCACCCATGCACCAGGCCGCTACCCTATATAGTAAAAGGGTAATATGCCTCCCAGCACCGGGATCGGCGTGACAGGGGGCAGCGCCCAAACCCCCTGATCACCCTGCAGCTCTGTGTGTGACGGGGGCAGGGCCCCAAACCCCCTGCCCTCACGGGCCCTGCTCTGTGCGTGACAGGGGGTGGCACCGCAACCTCCCCATCGACCCTGCCTAGAGTGTGACAGGGGGGGGGGGCCCAACCCCCCAATCAGCCCTACCCTGAGCGTGACTGAGGCTGGCATCGCAACCTCCCAATCTGCCCTGCTCTGTGCATGACAGGGGAAGGCGCCCCAACTCCCCTATCGGCCCTGCTCTGAGCTCGATCAGGGGCTGCACCTAGGGATTGGGCCTGGCCTCTGCCACCCGGAGCAGGCCTAAGCCAGCAGGTCGTTATCTCCCGAGAAGTCCCAGACTGCAAGAGGGCACAGGACGGGCTGAGGGACCCCCCATCCCCCCCGAGGGCCCAAATTTTTGTGCACCGGGCCTCTAGTATATTTATATATATAAAAGTCTAATCTACAAAGTGTCCCCTCGGGAGTTCAACTGACCAGGAGTTTGATCATTCGCTATGATGTGTGCTGACCACCAGAGGGTGGTGCGGAATGAAGGGAGGCCCTGGCCAGCAGCTGGCAGCTGCTAGGGACCCTACCCATCCACGAATTTTATGCACTGGCCTCTAGTATATATTGCCAAAAAACGACAAAAAGAAGTTATCAACTCAAAGATGTTGGGGACTTATCTGAAGCCATCCCAGAGGGCAGAGAAAGAGCTGGTGGCAGATGCCAGGTGCTCGGGCCTGAATCCATCCTCTCTGCTCCTGATTAAGCACCTGTTCAGAGAGATTGCAACTCATTGCCCAGCACCTGAGACTTTCTACCCAGGTTTCAAGATGAAAATTAGCTGAGGGATCAAAGATACTTGTACTCATCACTAACCCATAAGCTGCTACTCCCTCCCTTTGTGTGAGAGAACTTGGCTCTTTTACAATCCTTTCTGCTTGAGCAAGAGCAGAGCATCCTCTGCTCCTCAGGCTGTGACCTACTGGGCTTTGCAAAGGTGATTTGGCAAGTGCAGCTGCAAACCCATCTCCAATATCACACGTCGATGGAACATTCCAGCCAGGTTATAGACCCCGTCACAGTACATTTTTCTGAGGATCAGTAATGATTTGTTGAGGATCAGTAATGCTCTCCGTATGCTGGCTGACAAGGGCATGATCTCTGTGCTTAGTATACTCCATTTGTCAGCGTGTCTCTGAAACAGTTGTCCTAAGGAATATGTGAGGTATTTAGGCACAATTTCAGGAGCTGCTCCTGCCTGTATCCTCTCATTTCCTAATCAACATTTCCCAGTGAAGACTCTAAATAAGTCAACTTAGTGGGTTATCAGAGACCTTCTCCCCCACTCTGCTTCATTTGACTCTCTAAGTCCTTTAAGGTTCACATACGTGACATCAGATATTTCCCATTATGGTTATTTTCAGGAGTTGGGACTACAAAGGTAATTGGCAAGTTCATTACCCTTTCCGTTTCTTTCCCTCTAGATTGTTTAAGAGTGATTTGCTAGTGACTGTGTGTTTCAATGTTTCGCAAGGCTCAGTGGTGCAGAGACAATATTGGAATTCTGCCCTGGAGAAACAGACCTTCTGTTAATTGTTCTCCTTTTCTTACAGACCAGATGATACCCATCTTTCTCACTGGTGCCAAAGGTTTCTCAAAGTGCACTGCCAAGGATCTGGATGAGACTGTAATTCTCCACCTTTTCTGTTGGAAGGTGCTTTGCATTTCATAAAAAGAAGTCCGCACTATAGGAGAAATTTAGCTTAGCCTCTCATTTATTGATTCATGACATTTGTCTCACTATTTCCTTCCTCATACTGTTGTGGGGAAGAAATTGTTGGCTGAATCCTTGGTCAGATGTTTATACTGTTTTTCTTAGTGTGTTGTTTATCTTTTAACTCTGTTTAGATTTCCTTTTGCCATGTAAGGAATGGCAAAAGACTTGTCAAATCCACTGTCTTGTTCTGTATGATATCTCGGTTTCATATTCTGCTTAGGGACAGACTTCTTCATAACAAGAATATGATTTATCATTGCATTTTACATTCTTCTAGGTATTTTTTTCTCACATTGGAAAATTACCAAATGCAGGCAATCCCCACTCTGTACAGTCCTCCTGGGCATGAGTTTCAGTTCCTATGATTTAGTAAATAATTGCAGTCTCCCCTCCCTGGCAACACAAGTCAAATTTCAGTTACCATGGTGGACGAAGGGGCCACATGCTGACCTGACAAGCTCAGGGGAGGCCTGCATGGCAGTTTTGCAAACTCGGAGACCTAAAGTAACCACAAAGGATGGTCTGAAATTAAACTTTATCTAAAAGCAGTTATGGTGGGCAGTTTTGTCCTAGGCCAGTATCTTCATTGATAAGGTCAACCTTTACCGTAACTGGCCTATCTGTCTCCACGGGTTTCCCCTGCTTTGCTTTATCCCACATCCTTAATCTATCACCAAGGAATTTCATGTAACTCACCTATGTCCCTCCTTTGATTGCAATGTATAAATACAATTGTAACCCCGCCATTCTTCGGAGCACTATCTCAATTCGTTGAGGTTCTGCTTCCCGGCATATGTTGACAGTTTGGCTCAAATAAACTCACAAAAATTCTTTACAGGTTTCAATGGTTTTTTTTACGTTAACACCATTCTGTATTAACTGTGAGAAATTGTCCAAACTTCACAATTAGTTCAGTCTACAAATCACCACACAAATAACAGACTTGCATGATAATCAGTGGACAATCAGACCACTTTCAAAGTCTGTTGGTCCTTGGTCACTGTGCATATTATTCAGTTCATGCAGAGAGCAAAACATGTCATTGTCTGCCTCTTTGTTGCCTAGTGACCATGTTAGTGTATGTAGGTAGCTAGCTAGGCATTAACAAAAGAGAAAGAAACTAAACTAGCCAAGCCTTTTCAAGTCTGGGAACTACAGCTTCACAGGCACCCCAGGAAACAACTGCATCCTTAGGCAAATGGCAGGAAAAACCAGCTTTCCAAAATCTCCTTGGGGAACAACGGGCCCATTCACCTGGATTACCAGGGGGAGAGATGAACTGTGAGAGGGAGATTTCTTTGCTGGTTGCATGTGCAGTATAGGCCGAGATGGTGGTGTGTAGGGGGAGTCTTTCTACTAAGCACATATGCAGTAGAAGCTAGATGAAGCAGAACTTTGGGGCATGTGCAGTTAGAAACAAAAATGGTGACTATAAGAGGTAGGAGTCTAGCCTGGGAAAATTTTGAAAATGGATGGGATAGGATAAGGGCACAAAAACCCAGAAGATCCAGGAAAGAAATTAGATATGGGGAGGGCCCAGTACAGCCCCAGAAAGAATCAGGAAAGTATTGGAGAATTTGAAAGACAGCTTACATGGTTCCCCAAACCAAGAAAATATATGGAGGTAAGCAAGGACCGCAGGACACCTGCTACAAGAGGCTGTCGCCGTCTACATCCCTGAGGCCATATTATTTCTTTTCACCCCAATAAATCTTGCCACTACATTTAAACATTTCCCACATATGTGTCCCTGGAATTTTTTTCCTCATGACTCCACAAGGTCCTATTTCCTCTGGCAACAAATATTCACAACATGTCACAAAACTGGGTAATCGCAAGAGAGAACAAGAGGCAACACAGATGAAAGTGCAGCAAAGAGAAAAGTGATTAGGCTCGAAGTGAAACTCACGGAGTGCAAATGAAGTTGTAGGAAAAATAGCTCACTGTGAGAATATTAAATTTGCAGACAACGGACACTAAATATACAGCCAAGGGAACTTAGTAGAGTCAATAGAGTCAATATCAACTGAGGAAAGTGATCGGAACAAAAGGATGAAGATATTCCAGAGTCAGTGACATCAATAAAAAACTTCACATCAGAGAAACTCTCAGATATAGTTTGTGACTTCAAACACACATAGGATTAAATCTCGGCAGCTGACACACACTTAGGAAGAAGTATGAGATTTTGCCAACGCATAAAAAGTTTCTTGGTCCTTCTTGTAAACTAAATGGCAAGAGGAGGCAAGCATTAATGCAAAGTACTCTTGATAAGTATTTTTCTTTTCCCCTTTAAAAATACTTTATTTTAGAGCTGTGGTCGGCAAACTGCGGCTCGCACATGTGGCTCTTTGGCTCCTTGAGTGTGGCTCTTGCATAAAATACCACGTGTGCGCGCATGTACAGTGCGATGGAAACTTCGTGGCCGTGGTTGGTATTTTGTGGGAGAGCCACACTCAAGGGGCCAAAGGGCTGCATGTAGCTTGCGAGCCGCAGTTTTGTCAACCACTGTGTTAGAGCAATTTTAGGTTCACAGCAAAATTTAGCAGAAAGTACAGAGATTTCCCACATATCCTGCTCCCACACACGTACAACCTCCCTACTGTCAACCTCTCACACTAGAGTTGTATATCTATTACAATTTATGAACCTACATTGACAAGTTATTATCAGTCATAGCCAATAGTTCTTCTTAGAGTACACTCTTGGAGTAGTACATTGAATGGATTTTGACAAGTTATATAATGACATGCATCTGCTGGTATAGTATCATATAGAGTAGTTTAACTGCCCTAAAATTCTCCTGTGCTCTGCCTATTCATCCCTCCCTTGCTCCTAATCTTTGGCTACCATGTTATACTCGCCATACTTTTGCCTATTCCAGAATGTCATATAGTTGAAACTATGTAGTAGGTAGTCTTTTCATATTGGCTGCTTTCACTTTGCAATATACATTTAAGTTTATTCCATGTGTTTTTTTTTAAGGCTTGACAGCTCATTTGATTTTAACACTGAAAAATATTCCAGTGTCAGATATATCAGTTATTTGTCTATTCACCTACTGAAAGATATATTAGTTACTAAAAAGTGTTAGCAATTAAAGCTGCTATAAAAATTCTTGTGCAGATTTTCATGTGGATAAAAATTTTCAACTCTTTTGAGTAAATACCAAGAAGCACTGCTAGACTGTTTTTAAGAGTATGTGAGTGTTATAAAAAGCCACCAACTATCTTCCAAAGTGATTGTACCATTTTGCATTCATATCAGAAATGACTGAGAGTTTGTATTGCTCCACATTCTCAACATCGGTGTTGTCAGTGTTCTGAATTCTGGCCATTCTAATAGGCGAGTAGCAATCTTCCTATAATTGTTTACTGGTTCCAGGAGGATTTTTCGTTGTCATTGATTCTTTCAAATTTTCGATATAGACAATCATGTTATCTGCAAATAAAGACAGTTTTATTTTTTCTTTCTAATGTGTACACTTCTATTTCCTTTTTGTTTCTGATTCCATTAGCTAGAAATTCCAGTACGATAGTGAAAGGAAGTATTAGGAGAGGTTATTCTTGCCTTGTTTTTGATCTTAGCAAGAAATATTCTAGTTTCTCACCATTAAGTATAATATTAGGATAACGATAGCCATATATATATGAATGAGGTAGGGCATATACCCTCTGTTTCTATCCTCTGAAAGAACATTCTCTTATTCCTGACAAGGCCTGCCCTCAAGACAAACTATTTAGGGCTAACCTATTGGGGTTTTGTCAGAGCTAACTGATATGGGAGATGGCAAATACCCAACTTCAGTATCTTCCAGCCATTATGTCCCACCTAAGGTGGGGAGGGGAGGACTGAGAGGCAATTGTGAAGCTCACCGAGACCTAATCTTACATAGGACTATAGAATGCTTCCACTTCTCCTACACCATAACAGTACACACCAAAGGCCTAGTTACTGCAGTTATTTTCACCTAGTATATCATGTCTAGATTTTCAAGGGAGAAGAGATGGACTCATATAAAATGCTTGAGTAAAACCACAAATGGAAGAAAAAGAGTAGAATGTGAAAACAGTAACAAAGAACAATGGCAACAAATATAAGACACTAAGAAATATGGTAGTTATTAATCCAACTTTATTAGTACACTTTAAATGTCAATGGTCAAAATATAGAAATTAAAAGGCAGAGATTATCAAAGAGGATCAAAAACAAAACCCAACTATAGGAAATTTACTTAACTATAAAAACACATATAGATTAAAGTAAAGACATGGTGAAAGATATACAGTGCTAACACTAATTTAAACAAAAAGACCGAGTAGTTATCTTAATTTCAGACTGTGCAGACTTCAGAGCAAGAAAAATGATCAGGTACGAAAAGGAACATTACATAATAATAAAGGAGTCAATTCTCCAGGAAGACATAACAATTCTTAATGTGCATGCTTTATTAGCAAAGCATGAAAATATGATAGAACTTCAAGGAGAAAGAGAGGAATCTACTATCATAGTTGAGATTTCTATAACCCTCTATCATAAGTGGGTAGATCCAACAGGCAGAAAATCAGTCAGGACTGAATTCAAAAAAACCCATCAATTAAATAGATGTAATAAACATCCAAAGGCTACTTCATCCAACAGCAAAAAAGTAGACTTTGTCTCGAGCTCACATGGAATACACACAAAACTAGACCACACTTGGGACTAGAAAACACACCTAAACAGAGGGAAAAACAACAGAACTCATAGAATGTCTATTCTCAGAGCATCCTACTCATAGAATGTCTATTCTCAGAGCACAATGGAACTAAACCGAAATCAATGACATAAAGCCAGAAAATCCCCCAAACACTTGGAGATTAAGCTACACACTGTAAATAATGTATGGGTCAAAGAAAAAAGTCTCAAGAGAAATATAAACATATTTTGAATCAAATTAGAATGAGCAGTGAGACTTAATTTTCCTTAGAAAACCATCAAGTTACGTTTACATTGTGGATGTTGTTAACTTTCTCTTGAGAAGATTTACTTTTGTGTAGGGCAGACAGTTGTTACAGGGACGGATAGCCGATTCCATTCTCAGTTTGAGCGAATTCAGAAAGCTGGTCTTCAGACTTTGTGAAGGCTGATCTATTTCTGGCCCATCCTTCTTCTAGGGGTGTGGCTCTTTGGGATTACCATTTGAAAGTCTGGATTCACCCTGTTTCCAAGTACCCTTTTCCTTGTTAGGCTGTAAACTTAATGGTTCCCCCAGCATGTGAGACTATCTAGGGATCTGCTTAGCTTCTCAGCCTCCTAGTTGTTGCTTTTTGCTTGAGCTCTTGCCACTTGGCTTCTGTGCTTACAGTCTTTTCAACTCCTTGGCTTCTAAGCCCCTTGACTGCAAGTTTTGAATCAGCAAATGCCCCAAAGAGAAGAAGTGTGCCAAATAGCCAGCCTGAGTCTGTGTTTCCTTTCTCTTGAAACTTGGCCCACATGTCTTTGCTTCTTTCTAACATTCTGGTGCCTTCAAACAGATGTTTTCTTACTTTATCCAGATTTTCTAATATTGCTCAGCCCTCACCTGATCCTATTTTATTATTGAATTATTATCTCAATTTTCCCTGGGAACAAAATGTGTCTTTTATTTCCAAAGTTATTTTTTATTTTCTGTATTAGCTTACTTTCTATAGGGACCTTTTAACTTGATTGTTCAATTTAGTTCCTGCATCACCAATAGGAGGTAGGTAACCTCCTATCAGTGTGGCTAAATATATCTGGGAGAAATCACCAGTGAATGATATCTTGTTCTTTTGATTTTTTTCTCTCTTTGTTTACTCTGGCAGCCTAAGTTAGCTTTTTTTTTTTTTTTTTAAGTTATTTGAGCCAATTGCCCAAACAAGAAACACACTATGGCAAAACCCTGACTTAACTCTAATGAACATCTGTATATAAGAAACAGCTAGATGACATTCTCCATCCCCAGTTTTCCATTGTGAGAGTTGCAAGATTTCCCAGGGTCCTTTAATTTACCTCTGGCCAGCACTGCGCAGACTTTGAAGGTTTTCTACAGTTCTGTATGTAAGACTTTGCATAACAGACCAGCTCTTTTCTCTTTCTTGAGCTCATTAGTGGGATAGTGGCCCTTGGTTTTTCTCTTCCCCTATCCAATCATATTTGTTCATAAGTTCCAAAAGCCTTAAAATACCTTCTCCCTTTCTCTTTTTATCAGCACTGTTAAATATTAGTAATTGTTTTGCATATTTCCTTCTTAATTACAATGTAATATGAAAGGCCAAATCATTAAGTATAAGCCCCATTGGCCCATGACTCACACAACACCTCTTCCCTGGGATATCCATTTGCCTTTCTTATGATATTGTCTATGTTTCTAAATGTATAAAGATTTAGCTAATTCCTGAGTTATCTATGTCATCAAAGGCTTGTGGTCATGACGCTGTTACAGTGTCACGACCAAACGTGCAGCAGCTCTCCCAGTGGGGCATGAGCTACTAGCGGTGGAAAGCTACTAGTGGTAGAGAGCTACAGGTGGTGATGTGTGGGGCGGCCAGCTGATACAAGAGGAAGCGAGCTACTCACACACAATTTCATGTGTACTGGGCCTCTAGTGTGATAATAAGAAAGCAGTCAAGCCCTGACCAGTTTGGCTCAATGGATAGAGCGTCGGCCTGCGGACTAAAGGGTCCCAGGTTTGATTCGGTCAAGGGCATGTACCTTGGTTGCAGGCACATCCCCAGTAGGGAGTGTGCAGGAGGCAGCTGAATTGATGTTTCTAACTCTCTATCCCTCTCACTTCCTCTCTGTAAAAAATCAATAAAAAATAAATAAATAAATAAATAAATAAGTAAAAACAGTCAATTAGCATCAGAGAAGTGCAGCTTAGACCCAGGGAACAGAATCAAGGACAGAAAATCTGTTAACCAATAAGTTTCATTTGTGCTTTATGTTAAACAAGTGATGAGGAAGTAAGAGAAAAGCAGTGTAATTTAATTTAGTATGGTAGATCTTTGCATTGAAATCAAAAAGAAAATGCCATCATTTCTGGTTCGTGTCATTATAATCTGCTTGTGTAAACAATAATAACATAAGGAAAATGAACACTAAGTGATGGAAACATGGATAATTAATTACCAGGTCAAGGAGCACAGATTAGATTTAGTATAGAATTTTATTAAAGAAGTATTCCAACAAGCACTGGCTTCTTCAGAGAAGACTTCTTAGAAGAAGTAGGATTTGAGTAGAGTCTTGAACAGATATGTAGGAAGGAGAACAGGGCGCCTTCAAGGCGGGGAATAGGCAGTGTCAGGAAAGAACTCAGAGGGCATATGGAATAGGGAGCAGAACAGAGGAGTGAGTGGTACACATCAGGAAATAGAGGGAGTCGGGCTGGCAGCAGTTGATTAAATAAAATATAATTAGATTGAAGAAAAATGGGTGGAAAGAGAGCTGAGAAACTGTGGAAAGCCCCTGAATTTGTAGATCAATGTTATACTATGAAGAAATCACTGCTACTCTGGCACTATATGAATGTCTAGTTTTAAAATATCGGGGGTCATAATAAAAGAACAAACTACTCATATACTTGATGTGTGCCATAAGGCCAGACACAAAAGAATATACAATCTGTGCTTCCATGTATATGATATATGGTGATAGAGGTCAGTATAGGGATTGCCTCTAAGGAGTACAGAGTGAGAGGAGGTAACAGAAATATTTTAGGGTGCTAGAATGTTTTATATCTTGATCTGGTAATGAATACATAAATGTATAAAGAGATAAAAAATCATGTCTGATCAGTGCACCTGGTGTTTATTGACTATATGTATATTTTTTAAAAAATCTATTAAGATAATTAAGCTGTCAGTTGTATAAAGAAAATTTTAGTCAAGAAATAGCCAAGGTATTAATGCAGTAATAATTTATAATGTGCTTACTGTGTACTAGAATGTGACTTTTGAAAATAAGGGGCAATATGGGTACATGAAAGAGGAATTTTGATGGTTAGATGAACTGAATAAATTAGATGACTCAATTTTCAACTTAAAAACTTTGGCTGTGTTTTTGAACAAAGAAAAGAAATAATAAATTTGAACAAAGAAAGAAATAATATACAATTTTATTGAGCATATGTTATGTGTCAATCCCTGAACTATGTTTTATACATTTAAACTTATTCAATATTGTATCTTGAAATTGAAGATAAGAGAGATAGCTAGTTTTGACAGCAGAGGTAGAGAACACAATTAGCTCATATTCATAAGAAGTTTGAAGTTACAGAAAAGGAATCCAAAGGAAATAAGTGGTAAGTCCCAGGAGCCATGAAACATACTTGGGTGTTCCCAGCAACCACATGAGCGATGAAGCCACCAGAATTGTTGAGCTTCTTAAGGGGCACAATGAATCAAGTAAAAGTAGAAGATGAAAAAATGAGTCCTGCAAAGTGGCAAATGTTAGCCCATAAAATAGTGAAGAGTTATAGGAAAAAATAATCGGATGCCTGTCCCAACATAAAAATATCTCAAGCCCCCTCTCAGCATTTCTCAAATTGACATTCCACAAAAATATTGTTCCATCAGCCTATTTAAAGTTTGCTCTGATGAGAGGGTTCAGCTATCAAGTAAAGTTGAATAAGACTGAATTAAACAAAATTAAATCAGTTCGTTTCTCCAAAACTTCCCAGTGTACAGTGCAACAACCAGTGTTCTGCAGGACAGAGATTGTGAAATGCTGCTCTCACTACGTAAAATCACATGCCATTTTCAAAATCCATTCTTTCTCCTTCTGTTTTTGCTCAGGTTGTTCCTGCTACCTGAAACACCTCTCCTAACCTCCACCTGTCAAAACCCTACCCATCTTTTCAGATACAAGAGATAAAGAAAGGCTTATCTTACTAAAAAGGGAGAGAAAGAAATCCATTGATTTACTTTCCCTGCCTAGGAAACAAAGAACATCCTAAAACCATGCCCCACAGTGCCCTTAATTCTTTGAGTGTGACTACATTGTGTTACTTTGAGTACCATAATAGTCAAAGTGCTGTGATATATATGAATATGCATCTTTGATCTTCAATAAATTTCGCTGGTAACTTTCATGAATCAGATTAATTGTGAAAGAAAACATTGTGTTTGGCGCAGCCCTCATACCCAAGGAATATTAAAGTTGGAGGGGCCCCTGACCTAGCTGGTTTGCCTCAGTGGATAGAGCATTGGCCTGTGGACTGAAGGATCTTGGGTTTGATTCCAGTCAAGGGCACAAGTCCTGGTTGTGGGCTTGATCCTCAGTGAGGGGCGTGCAGGAGGCAGCCGACCAATGATTCTCTCATCATTAATGTTTCTATCTCTCTCCCCCTCTCTCTTCCTCTCTGAAATCAATAAAAATATTTTTTAAAAAAATTGGAGTGGCCCCTAGATATTAGCAGATCTATCACATCAGATCCCAGATGAGGAAACTGAAACCTTTATAAAAGACTAGAAAATAAGATAGATGCCGGAAGCCAATTCCAGCATGTCAGCAGGGCTGAATCATCTGGAAATGGCTGAGGGCATTTCCCAAAACCTGAAAAGGATGCATAAAATGATTGCTTGCTGCTGGACAGCTGAGGACATCTTAATCTACATGTTATTGCCTTCTACTGGCCAAACACCTTAACAGCCATAGGCAGTTTTTTTCACCAATCTGACAATGGACTCTATAGACTAAACCCTAGCCTTTGATATGTATATCTACCTTGCCTTAGGACAAATTGGGTTAATAAAAGCAAGGGGGTCCTGAGACAAAGAGAACTTGGTTTCTTTAGCCAAGCTCCTCTGGCTCCCCAAATGCCTTCCAAAATTATGTTTCCTCTCTCGACTCTTATTTAATTTATGCACAGTGCTTCTCCACGTTCCTGAACCCTTCTAGATGCTGGATCAAGACCACCAGCAGATAATGGCAGAGTTATCTTTTAGATTAAGCTGAGAGTTTCTAGAATATCAGGACATTATCTCTGATGAAACACATTGAGATAATGTGTTTCTTATTCATCCTTTCCTATTGCAGTGACTAAGAGAGGTAGTAGTCGGGAGTTTTTCAAAGGGAAAGGAAAACTTAGAAACCCCAAATTCATATATAAAGAGAAATTCAGTATATTTAAGTTAATTAGGTGCAGTTTATCAGCTACATTGGAGAATGATGAAGTAAAGTTTACACAGGATCAACATGTCAGTTTGTGCCGTGGGCTCCCAAAAATGTCAGGTACAAGTCAGCTCATGGTTATTATAAAATTGGACTAAATATCTATCTGTGGCATCTTTATTCTTCTTTGGAGACCTTGGGCAAATTATATCTTTTACATTTAAAAAAATTCATTTATTTAACTAGGGCAAAGATTTCACAAGTTCATTTGCTTGGATGTAGAAGTGAGGAAGATCAATGAGTTCAACTACTTCTGGATATCAGCATAGTCAGATTGAGGAAGAAAGTCTTATGTTTGAGGTGAAAGAAAGCTAACTGAAATTATCTATTTTTTAAAATTCCCAACTACCTTTTATATGCTATGAAATAACCATGAAGTAATGGGTATGCTAGTTGGTGAGGGAGTCAACTAAAAATATTTTGTAAGACTAAGGAGATCAAGAACAGTGGAAACCACAAAGTGCCAAAGAGGTTTTGCTTGGCCATAAAAATGGAAATAGAAAGAGAACTAAGATGATGAATGGCAGATCCAATGGGGAAAAAAAGCAAGTATAGAGAAGCAAAAGGAAAAGTGAAAAAATGAGACAAGTTGGAGAAGAAAAGAAAGGAGAAAATTGGATTAAAGGAAGAAACAGAGAAGGGGGGAGGGTAGACCAGATGACACTCAAAAATTAACATGACATACTTTTGAGATGTGCCAACAATGGCCATGTCATTACCTTCATGTAGTTTGCAGTATGTGTTTCAAAGACAAGTATAAATAGAAATTTTCATTAAAATGAGACATGTATCAGACAAAAGTATTCAGAAAATCATGTGGGAGAATAAAAAGGGGGCATTTAGATTAAATCTTGCCTATGAGGATCAGGAAAACCTTCATAGGTGAGATCTTTAAAGCAGATAACTCTTGGGGAAAGAAGAAAGACAAAACAATAAAAGTTAGGAAGAGAGAACAGTAAAGGAAGAAAAGTTTAAAGAAGAGTGGGGAGCACAAAGAAAATATCACAAGATTGGCCTGTTATCACTAACTGAGTATAGAACATTCATATTTTGAGCATTGCTAAATCTGTAGATGAAGACAGTAATTATTTTTCATTATAATATGCCAGTACTTCACATGTATTATCCCATTTTAAATCCTCCAAACAGCTCAATGAGGTAGATATGAATATTCTCTTTTTTCAAATGAGTACATTTATCTACAGAAAGATTGAACCTGGCCAGTGACAGGGCAGGGATTTAAATGAATTCATTCTGATATCTAATCTATACTTTATTTACTACATTCTAGAGAAAATAAAAAACCACATAAAACAAACAAGGCTGACAATTCATTAAAAAGAGAGCATAAAGAGGAGAAAAATAAAAAGAAAGAAAAACATTTAAAATAGGACCTCTAGTTAATGCTAGATGGAAATAATGTACCAACATCACAAGCAGGTAAGAGTTGCAGGACTTTTAATCCATATTCCCTGGGATACACAACAAACCTGATCAAATGTGGACAGGTTCTGAGAGCCAGTTTTCTTGTGATTTATCCCTGATTTTTTCTGAACTCTACTTCTTCTTATTTAGTAATGGCACAGAAACATCATTTCTTTAATGTGACCTATTCTTGTTTCTTTTCTTTTGACTCGAACTGACTTCATCCAGCACCCTGACTCACCTGCCTCCTTCTCCCTTGCACAATCACTGGCTTAATCATTAAACCCTCAGGACAATGAGGTTCTGGTCAGCATCAAATAATCTTGGGAACAAAGCCTCAGGTCTATTGACCATAAAGCCAGAGTTTCAATCAAACTAGAGATAACATCTAGACCTCAGTTGTGTTTCAGCTCAAGAACAACCCCACCAACAGACAGAATCATCCCCAAAACAGACAAAGTGATGCCATGTCTGATGTCAGGACCAGACGCACTGATCAACTACCCCCTAGTGCCAACCAATCAGTAGAGACCATGACCCTGACCATGACCCTAACTCCCTTAGTCACTATGATTGGTTATTTTCCCCCTGAATAACCCATCCCCTGGAAGCTATCAGGAAGCCTGGTCTTTGAGCATTAACTCACCTGTGACTCCAGGTATGGGCCACTTTTCTAAAAACTAACCCTTACTTTTTTTGCTGCAAACTCTTGTTTGTGTCTTATTGGGCTTTGATGTGTGCAAACAGATCCCTTTAGTCTGATATCAATTTCAAAGCAAAATAATGGAGGAAATAAGAATTGACCAGTTGAGAATTGATTCTTCGTTATCTGTGAAGCTCACCATTCCAAAGAGGTGTTAATTAGATCATACTAGTATACTATGAAGGTCAAGTTGGTGTTTCTGTTTTTAAATGCTTACCAGTTTTTAAATGCACACACACCTCCCTAATTCGTATAATAATAGTATGCATGTTAGTGCTAAAGTCCTGATTTTACAGATAGGGAAGCTAAACTTAGAGAAATTTCACAACTTGCTTACATCACACAACTGATAAGAGACAGTGTCCCTCTAAATATCCAGAACCCCATAGCATTCAGTTAGTTGCTCAATACTTTGGACTCTCCAGGACCTGAAAGTCCAGCAAGATAATACATGAGTCAAGTTTTCAGAGAGCTACAATTCAAAATTTAAATTGCAATTATTCTGAGATGTCCCAAATAAGAGAGATTGGTAGGGTCAAGGAGTTTTGGAATAAATTGAAATAATTGGAAATGTTTGTAGGAGTTAGAACTTGACCTCTGTTTAGAGGAAAGACCAGCAAATGTTTTGCCAAGTGAAGTAAGGCGTTATCTCAGGCAACTGTCAGAAAAAAAACATAAATCATTGGAGAGTCGTCCTCACTACTCAGAAATAAAAGGTCTTCTTAGGCCAACCATCCATCCAAATTTCTAAGGTCCCTTTCAAAAGTGTGCATCCATAATTCTGAAATTAATGTTCCAGATTATGACTGACAACTGCTGTGGCCATTGCCCATTGCCCTTAGGAACCACCACCAAAAGTTACAGAAGAAATGCATTGTTCTTACTGTTTACTATGTAGATGCCTAGCCCCTGGGTTTCAGAGATTTCATGGTTTTTCTCTAAATACAGCATAGGATGTAATGAGAAAAATAAACATACTTTGATTTGTCTTATGACACTGAACCATAAAAACTGAGGTTACTACTATCAAAACTTGATGAACATCGTAATTGTCCAATCTTTCAAACTTTTCCCAGATAATTATAAATGAATACTTGAAGACTAAAATATTATCCTACAGATTTTTTAGATTGGTAGATCAGTATGTATGGCAAATCAGTATGGTTAATTAAAACCATGTGGTTCAATGTTTTATTTTAGAATTTTTTTTAAAAAAAAGTTAGTGTGAAGGTGATAGTGCTAGTAAGTTGCCCAATTATTTAGAATTTTGGACCTCTTTTCACTTATAGGTTGGAGATTTTATATTATTACTCAATCAAGGAATTTTCTGTAGGATATTAATTTTGGTCTGTGAAGGAAAAAATGGTGTTAGTACATGGTGGTGACAAGGAGATATCTCCCAAGGACTTGAAATGGAGAGATAATTAAGAGAACTTGTGAAATCAACACATTTTTTAACTAAGTAGAGAAAAACAAAGTCACCTCTCTATACATTTTGAATGTACTAGTAATCTGATTAATCAATGAAGTTATTTTATTACTATATATATAAAAAAGAAGACATCACTCAAACATAGGGAGTTAGTCACCTATAAAAATGTAGACAAGGTAGAGAACCAGAGGCAAAAGTTGGCAGTACACATCTAAGCACTGGCTGGGAAGAGTTAAATTATCCAGTGGAGTCGAGTTTTCTCATTTCTTTGGCCACACCATTTGGGCTATCATGGCGTAAAAGGTAAGTATTGATGATACTGAAAAGTAAAAACTTTGGGGACTCTATTAAAAGTAAAAGATCATTCTGTGATTTCTGAGTTTAGTAACACTATTGAGCTAGTCCACATCTCTGTGGAATGGATGTTTCTAACTATTAATCATCCTAACAAGAGATTAATTCTAGAATACAAAACTAAGACTTGGGGAAATTAGGCCGTAGGGGTCACTACTTGTGTCTGGAACTAGGAGGGAATTTGGCTTGAAGGTCCTATAGCAGATCTGGTATTAAGGGTTCAATTGTCTGTCCCTGGACAAATGGTGACAAGCTGGGAGCCAGGCCAGTAACTGTCCCGGCAAGAAGTCCTAGGGTAATTGGAGAGCATGTGATAGTTTGAAATATCTTCCATTACCCTTAAGCTTCAGTAAAGCCACATTCAAATTTCCCAATCTCAGCTGTACTGAGAGAAACTATTATGCCTCTATCCCCATGTGGAACCAAGTGGGGCAGAGAGCATCCTCTCCCTGTGGCCAGGATCTGAGGTTACTAAGGCTGTCACTGGCAAGAGATAGGTGACACCAGTGGAGTGATTTCACAAGCCAAGAAAGAACCAATGGCTGTGGTGTGGTGGCAGTGCCAAGTGGCTGGGTGAAAGGAAGAAGAATTGTTCCTGGCACAATAAGGAGGTACCTCGAGACTGTTTTTGAAATAAATGGGACCTATGTGACAGGCTCATTTCTATGATTGTCCGTAGGGGGTGTGATGGGTCATAGATTTATAAAAAGGAAGTAAAATTTGCTTTAAGTCATAGACCACTCTCCTGACCACATACTTCCTGCAGCCACATAGAACTTCTTCCAGGTCTGTTTCCTGGCATAGCCCTGTCACATGACTGGCTACTTTGCATCTTTCTTATCTCAACTGGGTCTGATCTCCTTATTGAAAATTTCCTTGAACTCATAAGCAGGTGCCCAAATTGAGATTATTTTCCATTTTATCATCCAGTTTGCTTTATCTTAATTTCTTTTGCATATGGTCACGTTTGCTTTTGTCTTCATGAAACAACTAATTCTCTCACTTTACGTTACTCTGAGGACTATCATAGAGCCTGGCATCTCGTGTCCACACACAAGAAAATATTTGTTAAAACAATAAATAGGCTACAGTTTATATAGGGTGTCCCAAAATTCACACAAGATTTGCAATTCAATTCCATTGCAAATCTTGTGTGAATTTTGGGACAGCCTATATTAGTCTGATTTCATTAGACATTAGATTTCTTCTTTCCTGATTTCATGTTTACCTTCTCTCTCTGTTTGGGGAAATTTAATTGAGGCATAATATGAATGCAGAAAAATCACAAACCCTGGTTACTTTTGACATCAAGATTAGCCCAGTTTAAAGGGAGAAAATGTACAGTTTAAAGAGAGTATTGTGATTTCTTTATCTTTTATTTATCTTCACACCCATAATGTAATGATATTCTAACATTCTGTTTTCATACATTATTTGTGTTTGCTGGTTTAATTGGGTCTTCTGAGAAAAGAAGTTGTATATAGCATCCTAAAAATTTCATGCTTCCAAGTCCCAAACTGAATGAAAGACCCCGGACCTTGGTAAATCCAGGCAACAGATATCAGCCTCCTTTTGTCCATATGCCCTTACACAACTCATCTGGCATTGATTTCTTATTTTGAACTCCTATAGAGAAGATAAAGTATTAATCAGAATTAACATAGGACAACTCTGTAATAAATATATGTATTTCATGCCTATTAAATTTATTACATATATTACTAATAGAAAAGAATAATCAATAGGGCTGCAATTTCTCTTCTATCTGAAAACTATATTTAAAAAGTTTGAGGGCATAAATCAGGTCTCACCATTCAATATGAAAAACTTCATAAACATAGATGATGATATAGTTCTTTCATATCTCTAGTACCTTCTTTCATCCTCTGGTTCGTAAAACAATTACTGATAGTAATTTTGACAGCTTTAACTAAAGAGAAGGTACCTTTATTATAGAAACTATATATACCCCCCTTTTTTCAGATTTATAGTTGTTTTTTATCCTCATGCCCTTATCTATAGAAATTAGAGTTCGTGCATTAGTAGTAATCAACTACATAGAATAGAAATAGAAATGAAAAGCTGAGAAAATACAGCAGTTTCTCATGTTGTAATGAGAATTGGTATTTCAGAACCTTAAGATGTTATACATCATAAGAGACACCTAAAGTCAGCTGAAGTCAAACCAGTCTTTCATCCATAGATAATTAAAATGACCATATGTTTTAAAA
>NW_006294654.1:2680621-2683940 GCF_000327345.1 Myotis davidii | reverse complement strand
TTTTTCCCCCCTAAAAACATAGCATGTCCACTTACTCGGTAGTTGAGCATCCACCCATGAACCAAGAGGTCACTGGTTCAATTCCCAATCAGGTCACATGCCCAGGTTGCAGGCTTGATCCTCAGTAGGGGGCATGCAGGCAGCAGCCTATCAGTGGTTCTCTCTCATCAATGTTTCTATCTCTCTATTCCTCTCCCTTCCTCTATCTCTAAAATCAATAAATACATAATTTTTTAAAAACCCATAGCATGTCCAATGGAAAATTTATGAACTCCAAAAATCAATAGTCACTTATAACTCCACCATCCAAAGGATCCACTATGACTATACATATTTTAATGTCATTTCTACTCCCCGTAGCTTCTTTTGATTTTTGTAACATGTTTGAGATTATAATGTATGCAATTTGGTAACTAATTAATTTGTTTCCTTTAATATTATAACAAGCATTTTCTAATGTAACAAATAACATATGCATTATATAATAGCATTTATGATTTTAGAGCTCTACAGGAGTCTACTGTATATAATGATGTATAAATTGTTGTTAATTACACCGAGGCAAACCAGTCAGGGCTTGTTAATTTCTCTAATGCAGAATGAGATTGTTTCCTGTTTTCTGTGGTTGTATATGTCATTACTCTAAATACCAGTATATATAAATCTTTGTTAGAAAACAATGTAGTCTGATATTTTTGAGTAGGGAATATCTTTATATGTGCAAATACTAGCCATTTGGTAAGTTTTCAGTAACTGTCTCAGGGGTCATTTTTCTGGAAACAGATAGATATTACTGAATAAAAATGTTATTCAATGTTTAGTAGGTATCAGTGTAGTAGGCTTTAATGCCTAAATAAAATGCTAGCCACAATCCCCATGGTTTTCTTCGTGGAGGAAGCTCTTATTTCAGAGGCTACTGGCAAAAATTCCTAAATCTCTCTCCCTCACCATGAATTCCTATTATTCTTGTTTCTGTACTGAACTCTAGATTACATGTTTATCTCCTCAGAATATATTCTCCCTTCTTCCTCACCTGTATCATCTAGTAATATGTAGTATTTTTCCATAACCTTTTAAGAAAATCAAATTCTCCTCAAGGATTGCCAGAGTGGAGTTAATCTCTATAATAATAAATAATTTAATAATACTAAGTACTATTGACATAGACTGAACAATGGCTCCTGAATATATCCACATCCTGTCCTAACCCCAGAAACCGGTGAAAAGGGACTTTGCAGATGTGGGTCTTTGAGATAGAGTTTATCATGGGTTATCTATGGGCCAGATAATCCAGGTCAATCACAGCAGTAACCACCAGAGTCCCTATATAAGGCTTGCAAGAGAATCGGAGTCAGAGAAGAAGGTGACAGATGACAGAAGCAGAGACTGAGTAGTGCTCTTTGAAAACAGAGAAATACTTGAAGTTAAAAAAGTCAAGAAAACAGATTTCTCTTCAGAACCTCCAAAGTCCTGAGGATGACATCTTGGTTTTAGCCAATGAAACTGATCCTGAACTTTTGACCTCCAGGACCATAAAAGAATACATTTGTGTTATTTTAAGTTTGTGGTAATTTGTTACAGCAGCAATAGAAACTAACACAAAGCCCATTTGTGTTCATGACAGAAAATGTGGTAAAGAAGAAAATAGAAATAAACCACAAGCAAATCATTGTTAACATGTTGGTGTATTTTCTCCCAAATATATATCCTTATCAACATGTAGGTTTATCTGCACACACACAAGCACAAAATGCACATATACACATAGACACACACAATCATACTTTATTATCTTGTATTATTCTCTCTTTATGTAATAAAATAATTTTATCATTTCAAAAAATTAATTGTACTACAGATATTCTGCCTATTTATACAGCACTAGAGACCCAGTGCATGAAATTTGTGCCTGGGGTGGGGGGGTGGTCCATTCAGCCCAGCCTGCACCTTCTCCAATCCAGGAACCCTCAAGGGATGCCCCAGGGATCATTTATCCACATTTGTCAATACTGTCTCTCACTATTCCTTTTTTATTGGTATCAGCTTTATTGATATACTAGTGGCCCTGCGCACGAATCCGTGAGCATGGAGCTCACTGCCGCTTGCCTCAGCTGGCTTCCCTGCCCTCCTCCTGATCGGTCATTATGCGTCACGGTATAATGACCATTTGCACATTACCTCTTTATTATATAGGATAATTCATTTAACCAACTCCTCAATGTAGATCAAGGCTTGTTTTAAAAAAGAATTTCTATATTAAATACAGGGTGGGAAAAAATAGGTTTACAGTTGTGAGTATGAGAAACATTTATTCTTGTATTATTTTCCATACAAACAACTGCAAACTTGCTTTTGCCTTACCCTATAAATATGTATGTTTATACTAGTATGTAATATATTATTTTTATCCCTATATTAAATGAGATTTAAATAAATACCATCATAAATCTTTGTCCACATCTAATTATTTGCTAAGGTTGATTCCTAGCAGCGGAGATACTAGTTTAAAGACTATGTGTATTTTTAATGTATTTGATACTAATTTTCCTTCAAAAATGTTTTCCAATTTACACGCTGTCAAGCAGTGCATTAGACTATCTTTATTTTGCAACCGTTCTAATTGTTTCTCATTTCAATATGTCATTTTGAAAAGAAAAAGGATTTACAATTACTACTGTTATTTTAATTTTATTGCTAGAAAGGTTGAACATTTCTTTCATCATATTGGTAGTTTGTATATTTTAATGTGTGTGAAATCTATTCATAACCAATGCTTATTTTTGTATTTTTTATTGATTTGTAAGAATGCTTCATGTAATTATAATAATGACAATTTTATGCAATATTATTGGAACATATTATGAATAATAAACTCTTTTGATTTGTACTTGTCATAATTTTGAATGTATGCTGATTTTACACCTTTAATACCCAAAGGAAAATGTATACTTTTTTATATATTACTAGAGGCCCGGTGCACAAAAATTTGTGGACTCGGGGGGTAGAGGGGGGTCCCTCAGCCCAGCCTGTGCCCTCTCGCAGTCTGGGACCCCTCGGGAGATAACGACCTGCTGGCTTAGGCCTGCTCTCGGGTGGCAGAGGGCAGGCCCAATCCCTAGGTGCAGCCCCTGGTCGGGCTCAGAGCAGGGCCGACTGGGGAGTTGGGGCGCCGCCCCCTGTCATGCACAGAGCAGGGAGATTGGGAGGTTGCGATGCCACCCTCAGTCACGCTCAGGGCAGGGCTGATTGGGGGGTTGGGGCACCGTCCCCTGTCACACTCAAGGCAGGGTCGATGGGGAGGTTGCAGCGCCACCCCTAG
>NW_006294654.1:2656304-2680007 GCF_000327345.1 Myotis davidii | reverse complement strand
CCAGCTCTTAGGCTGAAAGTAGGTTTCTGGCCTTTGTTTACAATTTTGCAATCCTGCTGGCTGAAGTCAGGTGGTATTTGTTACAGAGTTTCTTAAACTGCAGGCTCAGAGGGGGGAACGTTGGTTTCCTCCATCACTGAGGCAAGCAAGCCTCATGTTAGTTTCAAGCTGCCTGGCTGCCGGCAGCCATCTTGGCTAACAGTTAATTTGCATATCTCGCTGATTAGCCAATGAAAAGGGTAGCGGTCGTATGCTAATTACCATGTTTTCTTTTATTAGTGTAGATAACATTGTTCACATTAAATTCTTAAAACCATTGAAATGTGTTTTTTATGTGTTCCATTTTCATTTCTTTGACTGCCTTCTCAAGAAATATGGTGTCAGCCCTGGCCAGAGTGGCTTGGCTGATTGAGCATTGTCCCATGCACCAAAAGGTTGCCTGTTTGACTCCCAACCAGGGCACATGCCCAGGTTGTGGATTATATCCCTGTTCACACTGCATAAAGGAGGCAACCAATTAATGTTTCTCTCTCACATTGATGTTTATCTCTCCCCCCAAAAAAATCAATAAAAACATATTTTAAAAAATAAATATGGTGTCATTTTTCTCTTCATCTTCCCTTTCTGAACAATTTAGGTTTAAAGATATTGATGGGATCAAGAATGGTATTTTCTGTAGACTGAGGATGTGGGATGGATATCCCAGTGGCCTAAGCAGGGCGTCTGAGCCCAAGAAAAATGAGAATGATAAGAGAGCTTCCAAGAACAGGGTGAAAGAACCTGAGTAGGGTAAGGAGGCAATCTCTATCCCAGCGCAGAGCACCAGTAAGATGAAGAGAGTCACTGTGAAGATGAGTTACTCACTATGGAGTGTGGAACCCTATGTGAAGTTTCAGATAGTGAGAAGGGTGGGTAGCCAGGTGCAGAGAGTTAGGACTCTACTGGGTGGAGAGGATCTGCGGAGGAGGCGATGGCAGCAAGAATGGGAGATTTTTAACATATATAAGAAGTTAATCACATCAGTAAATTAAGAAAAGTGGAGGAGGTCACCTTCATTACCAATACAGGTGGTATGCTGAAATTGGCCCCAGGACTACAGTTTGTCAATCCTGGCTCTATTTCAGATATTCTTTTTGTAATTGCTTAAAGAAAACTTTAAATGTAAAAGTTTTGCTCTTTTTCTTTAATCTTTAAAGTATATGGAGGTATTTATTTTCCTCTGAGTGCAATGTTAGAAATAGCTCACAAATTTTGACATATAATCTTCTTACCAGACATTTTTCTACATATCTCGTCTTGCTCTAAGCATTATTTAGGAAAGTTGTCAGTTTAATTTTTAAGTGTTAAAAAATAAAAAATGGCTTTGAAGTAGAGCTATGGATAAAAACAAATAAATATATATATAATTAAGGGACATTTTAGTACCAACAATGGTACATGCCATTCAATGAAAGTGTGACAAGCTCAGAAATCCAACAACTTGTCTTGTGCTGCCAGAACTAGACCTATTTGGATACCTAGTAGACAGAAAGAATCATAGTATAGAGATTATTAGCCACACAAAAAAAATTACTGAATTATGTCAGTGGGATGGCCACAGAGAACAGTTTTAGATTAAGAAATTCTCGGAAAGAATATAAAAAAATACTTGTAAAGAAATAAAAGGGATAGTTATAACACAATCCTACAAAAGTCAGCGGAGGATCAAGTTATTGAGTATTGTTCACATTATTTTATTATTATTTCTTTCTTGTTTTATATTATGGTCAGAGAATGTATCCTCTACAATGGCTGTATTTTGCAAGGTTTTGGAGCTTTCATTGTAGCTCAGTGTATAATCAATTTTGACAAGTGTTTTATAAGTGTTGAGAAAAATGTGAAATCTCTGTAGGATTATTAATTAATTTATTCCTGTGTTCTTGATAGCACCAGGACTGTAAAAATACATATTTTTATTTCATTAGTGCTGTATTCTTTTCAACTACTCTTGGATTTCTATCAACTGCATATTTTCATGTTGGTTATTCTTATGCAAGGAATACAGGATTTCATATTTCTTTAAATATTATACCCTTCATCAATAATATAGTATAAAATTTCTGTCTGAGATGATGAGTGGTAGACACTAGCACTCATGCAACCAGGTTACCTTGAAGTTAATTGATAACCCATTTTTCTGCCATAAATTTGTGCAGGTTTTATGGACTTAATCATTTTTTTTTAAGTTCTGAGTGACATTTCCCAGACAAAAATTTAATCACTGCTGTTTGATGAATCATTCCCAGCAAGATTTACAGAAAGAAGCTTGATGGCTAGTCGCCAACAAGCCAGGTTTCTATTTTGTCTAATCATTAGCATCTTCTTTGGTTAGATCATCAATAATTAGGGATAGGGGTGAAAGTAAGAGCACTGGATATGACTTGGCCCAAGGGCTTGAAAATGCTGGCCTCCTGTAGGCTCCCTTGATTTACATATGTTCCTACTACATAGACCATGCAATGGGGCAAGAAAAAAATCAAATGTGTAAAGAAAAGCAAAAGATTTTCTTGATGACATACTCTAAAAACAAAAATTATCAAGACCCCAGGAGATAGTAGGATAAAAGAAAGAAAACAAATCTATTTCTTTATCATTCAAATCAAACTAAAAAGAAATTGTTGGCTTTTTCCTCTCCACGAAATGTATTTTCACTTACTCAATAACATTCTATAACAATGATTCAGACTCAGCCATCCTCTGGGGACTGACTACTGTCCTTCTGATTGGAAATTCACAAAGCAATCCCCCAAAAGGTTCGCTGTTATAAGCTTTATGGATGAGAACTGAGATGGACTCTCGTTGTAAACTCTATAGCCACATCATCGATTTAGTGGCTCTATTCTCAAATTCTGTGCTAGCTGAATTATGGCCACTGAAGTTGTTCTGCCTCTGCCAGACCATATTACTCTAACCTTTCTGAACATGAAGATGTCTAGCTTCTAGATTACAATCTCAAGAGACTGTACTTTTTCCTAAGTGTGTACCTAATTCTTATAGGAGCTTAAAAGATACCAAAAAAATGTGAGCAGAAATGGAACAATTTATAGCTATAGCCACAATTCAAAAGAGAGAGAATTTGAAGGTTGTAGATTTACTATGTTCTTTTATGACTTTCTGCTATCAGGCTATTTCCATCATAAAAAAAGGGTCCCAGATGCCTACAATGAATGTCACTAAGGCATACTATCTCAAGGTACTATAGCTCTGAAGAGCCATGGAATTCCTAAAGAGATAGGCCTTCAACAAAGGAAATGCACTGGGGGAAGCAGTAAATTGCAACTCCCTGTTTTCCATTTTGGAAAGGTCATTGCAGTGAATGTTTCCTTGTTTATGAAAGAAAGAGGCAATCAACAGGAAGACTCCCAGACATTGACATTACAATCCTATTGTCATCATTAACCTCCCCAGTCAGTCTAGGGGTTTGGGGGCGGGGGGTGATCCAGAAGTCCAATATGTATTGTACATAAACAGTAATGCAAGAGCAGTATCAAATTTTTTTTGTCAGGCAATTAAACTTTATGCCAAGTTAATTCAATTTTGCTGCTGTTTTATTAAGTCCTATGGAAAAAAAAAAAAGAAATCTGTTTTCTCTGGTAAATCACAAGTTTCACAACATATTTCTTTATACAAGCTTCTTGTTCTGCTATTTTGATATATTGAATATCCAGCAATGAGTTTCTGGGGTCATAAATCTACAGTGATAAAATTAATCCTATTGCTGAAGACAAATAAATATTTTATTGCAGTTTTATGAGCTTTTGTTCCCTCTTCACTTGCAAGTAGATGTTGTTTAGTAGAATGGAGACATTGTGCTTTGGTAAAATGCATTAGAAACAATATGGCAGAAATAGAATTCATATCTACAAAACTGTTGTACACCCTTAAGACTGAAAACTCAAGCATATCTACCCCCCCAAAATTTACAAAGAATAATTTTTCAACAAAAAATACCAGCCATTATATTCAACTCAACTTATATCCTGAAATCTCTTGCATATCAATTGTGGGCACTATTCTATTATGTGTCTGAAAGGGCGAGGGCTACGCCCTCCATCCTGCCCCGGATCCTCCATATTTGGGCAGCAGCCATTAGCCATGTGCTCAGCAAGGAGCTTCTTCCCAGAAGCCCAAGCCTCTGCTAGCCACACGTAGGATTTCTTTAAACTAACCAATGATAATCAAGGGAAGTGCATGCCATAGACACAACCACACCCTGTGTAACAAGGCTCCGACTTGTGCCTGGCCAATCGACAGGGCCCACAGTCTTCCCTCCTCCCCTTACTCCAACCCCCCTATAAAACCCCTCTTCCCACAGGTCTCGCTCTCTCTCTGCCTCCTGCCACTGCGTTGGTGAGTGTGGTGGACAGAGAGCTCGAGCTAGCTCGAATAAAGACCCTTTTTGCTTTGGCATCGGACTCAGCTGGCTCCCTGGTGGTCTTTTGGGGATCCTGAAATCTGGGCATAACAGTGACACCCCCGCCCTTTCTTTTTTTGGGGGGGTATTAGCAAAAAATTTGAGTTGTAGGAGGGAAGAAAGTACAACACACTAAATACTAACCAAAATGTAATAATTTTCATTCTCTACAGTGCACAAACCCTGGAGATTGTAGTGGAAGTTTTATATGGAAAATCCATTGTAAGCAGGGGTTGAAAGGATTGGGAGACAAGAAAGATCAAGTAAAAAGTGGCTCTCTTATGTCAGTAGAAACTTTAATTTGATTCACCTAAACTAGAAAACTTCTCACTATTTTGTCTTATCATTAGCATCTTCCCACAGAAATTTAGTGTGTAAAAATCAAGTAGTTTATTTCCTCCTGCATATAAGAAAATAAAAGTGAGGTTTAGAGATAGAAAATTAATTACCTTGAAAATATTTTCTGCCAGAAAATAAAGCCATTTATAACTAAGGCCAGATTGAATTATGTGACCATCACTCCCTTAAATTTAGTTCCTTATCTATCATAATGCATTAATTGCTAAATATTACACAAAATTTTGCTAATTTGGATCAGGCAAAAGTCCATAGGAGTACTCCAATCTAACCTGCTCATCAGGCACCTTGTCCTTGAGTCATTTTACAATACAGTCTTGGTGCGAACATTGCTTAGTGCTTTCCCGAGTCTCCACTTTCACTCCAGATGCATTGTCTTCTTAAACCACTTCCCATCTTCTCCAGGATCAAATTCTGAGGGCAGGGAGGCATAATTAGACAAAGGACTATGGAAATAACTTTTATCTCTGGCAGGATGTGTATATGTCAACTTCAGTCAGATCCTAGTAAATTGTAAAGATCTAATTTTTCAGTAAATTAGAAAAGTACCCACCAGGTAGATGAGAGATATGAGTTTTATGATGAATAGGGAGAAATGTGAACAGCGTATGAAACTTCCAGTGCCAGCAAAGACAAAATACAGGGACTTAATGAACCCTTCCTACCTGGAACACACACACACACACACACACACACACACACACGCACATACACACACACACACGGTAAATGTAGGAAACAAAAGTTTTTGATACACTAGATATCAGTCAGTGAAGGAAAATGATTCTTCAAGATGGTAAACAAACAAGGTGAACATTTACAATTGCCCCAGCTTCCTGATGATACCGAATTTTTGGACTACAACCCTGATTCTTTGTCAGCCGGAATCAAAGAATGAATCCACGGACAGAAAGTGGTATATGGTATAGCAAAGGTGGAAATTTATTGAAGAATAGATAGAGATTCCCATGTGGGGAGAGGGAAGTGTCCCACAGAATGAAGTCCCACATAGGGAGGGAAAAGGGCCCCACTGGGTTCCTTTCCCTAAGGCTTATAAAGGCTGCAGATCCTGGTGCCTGATATCCCCTCTGATTGGTCAATATTCCCTTCAAGTTGGTTAATATAGTAACTCCTGGGCTCAAAGGTTGAATCTTACATGGGACTTATGAGGTTCTCCCCATCTCCTTCCCCATTGTCTCCCTATTCTCTCTGGGCTTTCTTCTTTTCCATCTGAATGAAGGGCTTCCTTCTCTTTATTTTGTAAATATAGACCATTCCTGGCTACTTCCAGTTCCCTTGTCTTATGTAAATGCCACTGTTGCTGCTTCCTTGTCTTATGGAGATGTTAGTCACTGACTTGCAATGTAAGGAGGGAGAAGCCAGGCGGAGCCCAGGATAGTCCTCAAGTTGACAAGATGATGTTGAGAGTCTGGAGAGAAGATGGCTAGAGATCCCATAAATGAGTACTGGAGAGAAGAGAGTCCCACAAAAAAAGATCTCCCTAATATGAACCTTTAATACGAAGGCTAATTTTTCTTTTATTGATTTCAGAGAGGAAGGGAGAGGGAGAGACAGATGGAGACACCACTGATGAGAAAGAATCATTGATCCACTGTCTCCTGCACACCCCTACTGGGGAACCCACAACTCAGGCATTTGCCCTTAATCTGAATCAAACCCAGGACCCTTCAGTCCACAGGCCGACTCTCTATCCACTGAGCCAAAGCAGCTAGGGGAAGAACCCTAATTTTTAATGAACAGACATATTGTCACCTGGCTAGAAACTGTGTTTGCTAGCCTCTGTTTTAGCTAAGTATGGTTATGTGGCTGTTTTGGCGAGTAAGATATAAGATATAAGAAAATGCTGTATGACAAACTTGACAGAATAAGGTAAAAATTTTTTCCTACTGGCTAGAAAGTAAGTGTGATAATTCTGTTGTTCCTGCAACTGAATATTAGGGTATGGAAAATTTGATGAAGAGGTAGATGTGGTAGATAAAACAAAGCATTTTTATTCTTGGAAACGGTAATCTCTTTAGAATCTACCTGGGCATCCTCTATAGGGATTTTCTGCCCTTCCATTCCACCTCTCCAGTAATCAGCCATTGAATATGGCACAGGGATCTGCTCTATGGACCCCAATAATGCTGAATTATTCTCTCTCACTTTCCTTTTTCTCAGAGTGGGAAGCAAGATAGTTTTGTTCTTAATAAAGTATGCTCCAAAACATTTTATCTATGCCTGAGCCCTTCCTGTTTTAAGGATCCAGATTTTTGAAAATCAGAAGTCAAAAAGAGACAACCCCACAACCCTAGTTGCTATTGTTAAATCTCTTCCTTGATTCACTGACCAGAGAAAGAGCTGACGAACTAAATTTTTAAAAAATAAATAAAATCAGAAATTTCAGGAGAAACTAAACAGTAAAGATATTGAAGAAACAATGACAGAAAACTTCCCCTACCTGGTGAAAGAAATAGACTTACAAGTCCAGGAAGCGCAGAGAACTCCAAACAAAAGGAATCCAAAGAGGACCACACCAAGACACATCATAATTAAAATGCCAAGGGCAGCCCTGACTGGTTTGGCTCAGTGGATAGAGTGTCGGCCTGTGGACTGAAAGGTCCCAGGTTCGATTCCGATCAAGGGCATGTACCTTGGTTGTGGGCGCATCCGCAGTAGGGGGTGTGCAAAAGCGAGCTGATCGATGTTTCTCTCTCATCGATGTTTCTGACTCTCTATTTCTCTCCCTTCCTCTCAGTAAGAAATCAATAAATTATATTTTTATAAAAAATAAAAATAAAAATAAACAAGTACAGGGAAACAGCCAAAAAGCAGAGACAAAGAAATATGTCACAAATGCAAGCCAGAATAAATCCATAGAAAAAGAACAAAATGAAATGGAAGCTAGCAAAAGAAGAAGAAAAAGGTAAAGATAAAAATTAAGAACAATAAATACATATCTATCAACAAGTGAATCTAAAAATCAAGTGAATAAAAAATCTGATGAACAGAAAAACAGGTGAATATAATAGAATCAGGGGCATAGAAAGGGAGTGGACTGACAATCCTCAGGGGGAAAGGGGTGTGTGGGGGGGGGTTGCAGGAAGAGACGGGACAAAAATCGTACGCCTATGGATGAAGACAGTGGAGGGGCAGAGGGTGGAGTGGGAACTGGGTTGGAGGGGAGCTATGGGGGGGGAAAGAGGAATAACTGTAATAATCTGAACAATAAAGATTTAATTAAAAAAAATAGTACCTTACTATACCAGATTTAATAATCCTCAAGCTTGCCTCTTCATTTTTGAGCTGATGTTGAAAAGAGATTGATTAACAATTTTGGTAATTTTCTTGTTTTATTTCATATTTTTTAAAAAAAGAAAAAAAATTCCCTTTTGTTTCCTAATAAACCGAAATAATTTAAAATTAGTTCATAGCTTCCTTTACAGTGAAGAGCTGCCTTTTTGCCCTGGTGGTGCTGACTTTCAGACAAACTGGAAATTGTGGCACGGAGCAATCAAGTAGAGGTCATGCGAAAAAGTGGAGAAGGGCAGTGCTCAGCTGAAGCCCATCCAACCAGGGTAAAATCACAATGTTCTGTGAATGCACGAAAGAGGAGCATCGCATGCCAAAAGCATTGGGGGAGCTTTATAGGAATGGAAACTCTGAAAAGAGCTAAGAAAAAGCAGTTTTTACAAATCACTATTGTAAAAGAAAACACATGTAAATAAAGTGGTGCATTCCTTTATTCTTTCTCTTCCAAATTATATTCTGTTTTTATAGAAAAAAAAAGGAACCAACTGAGATTTTACTAGCTGCTACCCTTTCTTCACCCTACCATTCCACAGTCCTCTCCCCCGAAACAAAAAGACCATGCAATTTGCTGAATTCTAAAGTCTGAGGAGGAGAATATTTTGAAATGTTAATTGACATTTCTTTGTCCAAGTTGCCTGTGGCCCATTGCCTTCCCTGTCTCCAATGTTTGGGTAGTAGTGATAGCTTTCCATATGCCTACCCCTGAAGGGTAGGCAGGACTAAACAGCCACATTATTATTGTTGCAATATTGAAAACTTGCTGAAAAGACAATTTATTGAAAGTACAAATACCTATGACTTTCTAACAGTTGTGATTTTTGAAAGAGAAAGTCACTGTGAGTTTAAGATTCAGAGCTTCTGGACTTACATAGTTTTCATTTAAAAATGGAATAAAACAAAATAAAAATGTATAGTATGGAGGGTGCAGGTGGACGAGATAAGAGTTGTTTTTCCACCATAGAGTCAGGAGAGACACAAAAACACTTCTTGGATGGTAGCAATGAGCTTGAAGAAAATTAAAAATAGGGCTAGAAATTAAAAGTCTGTTTTGGGTCTCTAGTCTCTGTCTATGCCCACATTTACTACCTGTCAACACTGTGGTTGAAACCTCAATTAAGGATGGAAGTAAGAAAGCAGGAAAGGCTTATGTCTCAATTCCCAACTGGCACACTTGGAAGAGATGGCCTCTCAATATGAAGTGGTTACAAATTATGACATATGCTCTGTGATAATTTTTTTGGGGGGGTAAAATAATCAGAGATTTTTTTAAAAAGTACTTAACACCAGGTCAAAAGAATTTTTAAATTAGAAATGTGAGAAGCTCTGTGGATACTCTCCCTAGTAAATAATAACTGGTGAAAAGTATATGGGAAAAAAAATTAAATCTCTGGAAGATGTCCTAAAGTCATACAGCAAATGGAGAAACAAATTTTCAAGACAACCTATTAAACTTTGGTAAGAACAGAAAGAATCAGCAACACTTGAGCCATGACTTACTCTCTCCCCTTTCCAGGTCACAGTGATGGAAGCTCTACATAGGCATGTTGAGTTAAGAGATGCAGTTCTCTTCCACCATAACTTCAAGGCCAGGGTTATGGAGTCTCCCCAGGAGGGGCAGGCCACCAGTATTTCCCAGTCCTGCTTCCCCCAGCTCCATGTGGCAGAAGCTCTCTTCTATTCAAAATCAGCAGAGAAGTTGCGGACTCTTTTTCCCCACCCACCATCCTGTCATAGGGAAGAAGTTCTATACCTGGCATGTTAGGCTGGAAATGCTATGCTCTAATCACTCCTGTCCAAGTTCACGTGTTGACCAAAGATTCCATGACAGGGGAAGAAAGCTGAGAAGACCAGAGGCTACCTTTTTCTAGAACTCTGCTCGTAGAACATGAGTGTCTCGGTAAGAGAAACAGAGTGCTGTCTTTACACCCATCTCTGGAATAGTAGCATTATGTTCTGCCCAAGGGGAAAGGAAGGCTAGAAGAACACAGGTCCCACAGTCCTCCCTAAGAGAGGTCTCTTTGTATGGAACATAATACAGAGAAGTTTAGGTTAAGGGCACTGGAGGACACAAAGAAGATTTTGGTGGTGAGAAATTAGGAGGGAGCTGGTAGCTCTGTAGTGGCAATAAGAGAAAAGGCAAACCATCTTGAAGGTTAACAGAAATAGCAGAGGAAAGAAGCAGCTAAAAGGAACCTTCTTGGAACTGGAAGAAGCCTTAAGATTTAGCCTCAAATACAGGATTTAGCAAAAAGGAGTCAGGATGCATCTGTTCAGTAGCATTAGGTCAGATTTCAGAGTAATTTATTTATGAGGATGTTGTCAAAAGCAATTCAGAAAAGAGCTAGAAATGAACAGAAGCTAACTTTTGGGTCTGATACAACACAGGCAGACCAAACCAGCAGTTTAACAGGGAGTTCATGAAAAGAGACAATAAATATAACCTGAGTACCTATCCAATGGGGTAGGACAGTGGTCGGCAAACCACAGCTCGCAAGCCACATGCGGCTCTTTGGCCCCTTGAGTGTGGCTCTTCCACAAAATACCACATGCGGGCATGCACGTACAGTGTGATTGAAACTTCGTGGCCCATGCGCAGAAGTAGGTTTTCAGCCTGGGTGAGTACTTTGAAGAAGTGGCATTAGAAGAAGTGGGGGGTGTCAGTCGGTTGGGCGACGGAGACTCGGCGCAGGTGGGCCAAGGGATACGCAGCGTGAGGAGCTTTCACAGGCAGTGGTCGGCAAACTGCGGCTTGCAAGCCACATGCGGCTCTTTGGCCCCTTGAGTGTGGCTCTTCCTAAGCCTTAGGAGTACGCTAATTAAGTTAATAACAATGTACCTACCTATATGGTTTAAGTTTTAAAAATTCGGCTCTCAAAGGAAATTTCAATCGTTGTAATGTTGATATTTGGCTCTGTTGACTAATGAGTTTGCCGACCACTGGGGTAGGAGAAGTCAGGGTAACTGTGTACATTGTCAAGGCTGAGCTGTCTGAGAAGCAGTATCAGAGGTTGCACATTCTGGGAAAAATAGTCTTCATTGAACTAGTTCAGGCAAGTAACTAAAAAAAAAATTAAAAAGTAGACTAGAAAACAACGACAGGCCCTGAAGGCAGGTGATAGTATCAGAGTTGCTACAATATATTATCAAATATTTATTTTTAAATAAGAAGATGACAAATTATGAGACAAACAAATAAGAAGGTGCAACCCATATTCAGGATGTAAAAAAAAAAGGGCAACAAAAGGTGCCTTTAAGAGAGCAAATATTGTATTTAGCAGACAATGTGGCTAAATACGTTCGAATAACTAAATGGAGTGAAGCTTAAAGCATTAGAGGAAGGTATAATGATAATGTCTCATCTATTAGAGAATAGCAATAAAAAATAGAAATTAAAAAATGAACCCAAAGAAAATTCTGAAGTTTAAAAGTACAATAACCAAATTAAAAAATTTACTAGAGGGGCTCACTAATAGATAGAAGTTGGGAGAAGAACAAATCAGCAAACATGAAGATAGATTGACAGAGAGCATATAATCTGAGAACAAAATGAAAAAAGAATGAGGAAATATTTTCACCAGTTTCACTGGCCCAGTTCTCTCCTGAATGCACTGGTAACCTGGAGCCATACTCCTGACAGTCTTGACCTTGATCACTGCCTGGAATTCCTGGCCACCGTGCCCAATTTACTTGATGAGATCCCCTTATATGTAAACACTTGCCTGAATGAAGTTGAATTTATCATGACCTTTTTACAATGAGCAGTAGCAGTTGGTTACTGCTCCTCTGTAGCCAGATTTATAACTCTCTCTCCAACTCTGTTTCCTTTGTCCAGTGCTATTGCTATTGGCAGGTCATATAGCATACTCTCCGATTCAGCTTGCCAATACCTGATACCTGAAAAGTTTAATTCTATTGCAGCATATCATTTACAGCACTAAACTACCTAAGTAAAGGAAAGAGATATTTTTGAAATATTCTCTGTAAGCTAAATCCTCTCTTAGCAACTTCTACATATGTTATCTGATGGTATCTTCATTGCAGACATATAATGTAGATGTTGTGATATTCATTTTCTGGAGAAAGCACTTTTCTTAAGGTCATGTGTTTAACACTGAGCTGTGATTTCAGCAGGCTCTTTTGCCTTTCTTCCATCCAGTGCCACTTTTAATTAAACATCATGGCCTCTAAAGCAACTCTCTTTTAATCAGAAAAGGATACTCAATCAAAAATCTATTTCCATTTCAGCGGCTTCAGTGAACATAGAAGAATTAATGTTTTTCCCATAGGACCATTTTATGTCTCCTCAGATATTATATAAATTCATTGTCAAATGATTTTTTATCATCTTTTAAATATTCTTTTATATTTGGTTACATTGGCCCTTTCTATTTGTTTGTTTTTCTTTTTCTACCATATCAAATCTAGATCAAAGTTATAGGATGACTGTCTTCAAGTATGGGACATTCTAGATTATTTATCTTTGTAGTTTAGTTACATGCTCTTTTCCCTAGGTCTGAAGCACAGCCAGCCTCTGCATTTTGGCAGCCAGGTGACCTATGAAGCCCTACAAATGGAACTTGCCATCTGTTTGATAGTGAAGAATTTCAAGCTTTGTTGTCAAAATAGATATTTAATCTGGATTGATGATTATAGTTTTATATGATCAATTTTAACTTTCATGAATTGAGAGAATATCTCTGAATAGGCCTTTGCTCTCATCTTAGTCTTTTGAATTTAGATTGTTCCTGAACTCTACTAAATACAATTCAACGGGTATGGTGTTCTCCACCGAATATTCAGGGTATGGCAAAGTAGGTTTACAGGTGTTTTTATGGAAAATAATACAATAATTAATAAATGATAATACAAGAACTCTGTGCTGCGTGGACTCGCAACTATAAACCTATTTTTGTCACAACCTTTATGTACCTACTTTGAGGCACTTAGATTTGATGGGCACTGTTTCTACTTTAAATTTTCTCGTTAGTATAAAAATTACTTTTCAAGTCTTCAGGATGATTTGTAGAATTTCTTTATTTGTTTATTTTATTCTTCAATCTTTCATTCAATAGAAATGCATTAATGCCTACAACATGACAAACTTTTGCAGTCAAATGGATCATAATTTTGAACAAAAGAAGCATGGTCCTTGCCATGGGTTTATGTTTTAGTGGAGGAAACACAGCATAGAAGATTCAGGAAGGTGGAAGAAATTAAGCATTGGCACTGAGTTAGAAAAAAAAAGATATTTTCATGAACTAAATGGTCAACAATGTAACAGGACTGTAGTAAAATTAGGCATATTGTACTGGGTGATTCTGCTTAATGACATCATAGACCTTCATAGAAAATTCTGATTTTACACAAACTACAGAGTGACAGACTGGTTAATTTTCTGGAATTAGTGTTCTCATTACTAAATAGAGAATAGTTTGAGAGTCACAGGGTAGATAAGAAGAGATTTAGGAGATTAGCAGAAAGTCATACTGTGGTCATGGGTGAACCAGGCCCTGCTGATGATAGGGAGGTTAGTTAGTACCTTGTTTTCAGAATTCTATCATGCTTACTTCAGCTGAGGACTGCTTCTCAGTATACAAATCCCAAGATTCGAAGCTCAGCGACAAACTCTGTGGTGTGCTCAGGCCTGGCTATTTTAGGGGAAAATAAATTTCACTTTTCATAGTGGAGGTGGGATTCAGTTATTCCCTAAATTAAACCCCCATTATAATCTAGTGTTTTCAATTTACACAAATCCCACCAGAAAACAGAATTTGAAGGGCACAGGAAATAGGCAAAGTCAAAAGTAGTTAGATAAAAACCATTATGAAGCTGAAAATTCTGTAATTAACAATGGAATGCTTCATCTCTTGCAGAAACACAAATAATTGAAAAGGACCAACCAACGAGACAAAGATGGCATTGCACTGCCCCCTAGCAAGCATCACAGATTCCTCTCTATAACATGTCTTCTCTGTTATAAATCTGGTTCAAACTATTTTGAAGCCGTAGTCCAGACATTTCTTGTTCCTAATCACTATTGAAACAATTTGGCAAATTATTGAAAAATATGCTCTTGTCCATTTACAATTAGAACAGCAAATCAGATTAGTATTATTTGACTGCAATCTGCAACAATACACTCATGATTTTCCCCCCTTACTTCCATCTCTCCTTCCCTTTTTTTCTTTCTTTATCTAAAAACTAAAAATCACCTAGCCTGTAATCTTGAACCTAAAGCACAATTAAAGTAAAAACAAAGCTAATATGATTTCAAAGCTGTTTTTCTCTCTTTTGGCAATTCGCATGTGTTAACTGAGCTCATCATTCAATTCTGCTAAGCAGACTACTTTTATATAGGACTAGCTGAATTTTACAGTCTATTTATCTTACACCTTTTAATTAAATGGCCTCTACCTGGCGCCTGGTGCCTATTCTACTGTCTTACATAATGTATCTGTTCGCATTTTCCGTGTGATTAAGAATAAGAAATGATTACAGGGAGTGAAGTGGAAATATGTGAAAATCACAACAAGGCACAGCAATTTCATATTTCAACTTGGATATGTCCTGAGCTTTTCATTCAGGTCAGCTGAGCTTCTAAATGCTGTGAGTGATGTCTAATTCTACTTGGTTTCCCAATGAAGCAGAAGGTGAGGGGGGAGGGAGACATTTTATGACAACCAAAAGATGGACAGAAGCATGGAACAATAGCATTCAAATTTTAGAAGGTCAACAGAAATGTTAAAAAACTGGCTAACTCTTTTGGGTGTTAAGGAAAATTGTAGAGTGGAAATAATAGGTGGATGACACATGATTAAATATTTAATTAAGCTAAATACACACAAGCCTCTTAATTTTGACTGTGTTCTGTAGAATGATATTCAACCAAAGTGAAGTAGAGGAAACATTTTTAAACAACTCTTTTTTCTGATTACATTTAATTGCTGACTTGATCAGGCCAAGCATGCCGCCCAACATTACTTTCACATTAAGTCACATTTCATATTGCTATTCCTTATTAGAACCAGTTGAGCAGACAGGATGATGCTCAGATTACAAATTTCCCCCTGCTTATTCCCAACTTATTAACATTTTGCCTTCTCGATTAATTGAAAGGGCTTTAGAGAGGTTTACCCTCTATCACCCAGGGACGAATATACTAGTAATTGCACTATAGGATACTCCTGCCAATGCTAAGAGTTTAAGAGTTTTCTTCTTAATGTTTAAGAATAAAATGCAAAAATGATGATGTTTTTCTGGACAATGACAACTCAGGAAGAAGAGAGAACATCCATAATTAGAAACTGAAGCTCAGTGTATTGTGGTTATAGGAACTCCTGATTGCAGACCTAGTACCTTATCCCATTAAAAGATGCCTAAGTAGGAAAAACATCTTATAAGGTCTCAAAATAAGAACCTTAAACTTTTGCATATACATTTGTAAGCACATAAATTCAAGTATAGAAAGTTGCCCCATGGTTGTCATAGTGTTTCCTTTCCTATATCTGTCACAACCTGTTATGTTTTATGAATTATATGTTTATTCCTTCTACTACACTATGAATCCTTCAGAACAGAATCTGCATTATAGTCAAGTTGTATTGCAAGTGGTGTACTTGGCACAATGTAATTGGTACAAAGTTATTTTATTGAATTGGATTGGATTTAATTAAGTAATACTAGTAAATGTCACTAACCCATCAGTCAGCAAGGACTGGAGGTTTGTACTAGGCAAAGCTAATACACTGGCTGGCCCTTTGACTTGGTATTCTCTAAAAATAAGTTGGTTATGTGGTCTTGATTAAAGCTGCTGTTGGATTTTTCTAAGCATAGTAAATGAGTAGTTAACTGATTCCACATTTCCCCTTAACCTCAAAGGGAACTGGGTACCTATTATGCCGTCATTTTCAACATTCCAATACCATAGCATAAAAGAATTTATTCCTACAGAGAACAATTATGAATATACTTTGTTTTAAAATCACATCTATCTTGCAAATCAATGTTACAGGTGCTGTATTTTAGAGAGCCCTTGACCTCTAAATATTTCCAGAGCACTTGACACTCAGCAGCCCCTTCCTTAGTGCCATAGCATGTGGTGCACTAAAAAAAAAAAAATCATAATTGCAAGGTTAAAGCATAATCAAACAAACAAGAATGCTAGCGCAATCAAGATAACGAAATAAAGGCACTTAACAAAAGAATTAGGAAGAAATCTTGGGAGGCAGATGAAGTGGTCTGTGTCGTGATTAAGAGGTGGGCTCAAAGCTGGACCTTGAATCAGGAGACAGGATTGAAATTAGGCCCTTTGTCTACTGATGTGGGGGGCCTCACCCCTGTGGCTGTTGCTCTGAGCAATATGCCAGAAGTGGGCTGGAGGGGCCTGAGCAAACCATGTGCCACTTAGAATGAGAACAAAGAGGAAGAAAGTAGAAATGCTGCAGATGTGCTGTCAGTGTAAACTAGTAAAACCTCAAAAGACAGGAGCCACTGGACCAGTTTAATGACACAGAGAGAGAGTTTCCTCTGCTAGCCATTGCCCAAAAATAAACAACGCCACGGAGTGGAACATAATTCATCCGTAAGCCCTAGGGATCAGAAGCATCAACAGTAATCCTTGGAGTATAGGAAAGTTGTGTGATTCTTGTCACTTTGCCCCCTTTCCCGTCCTCTACTGCATACAATATACACACAAAATCACACACACACACACACACACACACACACACACACACACACTTTCACTCAAGGCTAGTTTGATATTATGAATTAAAATACATCAGTATTTGGATTTTAATCACCTTAGTTATTATTATTCACTCAATTAACTCTTTGGCTTAAAATCTGAGGCAGAGGAAGCTTCTTTGGGAATGATTAACATATCATATTGGTGTCTTTTCCAAGAGGTAATGCCTTGTTGTTGTTTTTTTCACAGCCTAATTATTTTATTTTTTTTAAATGCCTTTCTAGTGTGCCTAATGTCTAAGGTCGGTAAATAAAGAAACCACTACGTTCTAAAAAGAAATTCTCATTAAGACAAACATTGCTTGTCAATGTGTTTTCTGTCATTGCTATCTACTGACAGGCATTATGTCAGTGATTTATTGACACGCAATGTGTCAATGGTTAATGTTGGTGATTTGATGTCATTTCAAACCTTCAGCCTTACAGTCTCACGCCCACATAAGTAGACATTATATTCACACAAATGAAATCTGCCTAACTGCTTTCATATGTGAAATAATAGCACCTGTAATAATGACAACACTACAATTTAATTAATTGCAAAACAATTTATTTAAAACATTTTCTGAAAAGCCCAAATTTTGAAATGTTCATGTAAGAATGAAATCTTTTAGGGACCCCTTCTCTTGTAAAATTTTGGCCTGGAGATTTTACTAATTCTTGCAGAAAATATGCTAAAGTGAAGAAATCATAACCATATTTCATAGAAATGTTTGTATATATGGCATTCTAGCATATCAAATAAAAAAACTATTTTGTAGCAATAAGTAATGGCCTTATAACTCAAGATATGCTGATTGGTCATTTCTGATCAACCATGTAATATTTAATATTTTGATCATATGAATGGTATCAGACCATTGCTATTTCTCTTACAATGGAAAGTAAAACAAGTTATTATGCATGCCTCCTTCCTATTGCTGTGTAACATATCCTTTGCATATATTGTGGAGCAAAAACCTGACATGAAAGTTTATGGCAGAGTGAGATTGTAAAAATGAATTTTTTATTTGAGACAATTTTGCTATAAAAGCATATTTCAGTCCTTTAAAATAACAGTCAACAAGATTTACTGTATCAAATGTAAGTTTCACACCTCAGTTGGTGGCAGATTTCAAACAAACCCCAGCAGCTGAGCTGAAATTGGCTTTTAAAATCTTTAAGTTAGTTTGTTCCCAGATGAACATCATTTTTTTTAACTTGAAAAATCACACTTATCATGCAGCCCACAGATTCTTTGGTTTGCATCTATCCAGTTTGTTACCCTTTTCTTATTGACAGAGACAGGAGCCAGCCAAGTCAGCACTACATTAATCCAAAAACTAGAAGTAAGTAGGCAACGTTGTGAATATTAATGCAAGATGGCAGCTCTCATTTTTTGAAGCAATTTGTACCAAATGTATTTAAAAAATCAGAAACTTAAAGACAACCAATTTTCAACTCATTGACCTATACATTTGCCTTTGATTGTAGTGCACTTCTGCTGGAGCAGGGAGAATAGGAGTGGGTGCTTGACATTGCAGATTCCTTGGGGAGGGTGTAATCACATGCTGAAAATGCACCCGGGCATTTTAATGTCCAGGGTGGAAACTGGAGGACAGATAGCCATTTATGAGTCCCGAGAGAGGGGAGAAATCGATGTCGATAGCCATAACACCCCACTCTGTGGGGAGCCTGTGTAGTTCTTGGCAAGAATTTCAAGCTTAATGTTTCCTGGATAGCTTTCTCTTCTGTCTCTTTCACTCTCTTGTCTAAGTAAATAAACATAGACATAAAAGGAGAGGGGGGGGGAGAGAGAGAGAGAGAGAGAGAGAGAGAGAGAGAGAGAGTAAATGAGGAAAAATTTGACAGAATATTTGGCCTTAATATCCATGTACTTTGCAAATTAATCCCTACTAATGACCAATATTTGTATAATGCTTTTAGAATTCCCAAGGGCTTTCATGTATATAATATTTGCATGTAAAACATTTTTGAGGGAGGAATATCACTTCTGTAATATAGATTGCAAAGCTGAGCCTTAAAGAAATTATCTAAACAAAATCCTTTGGTAGAAATTAATATCCACTTTTCCAGAACTCAAAATCCAATGATTTTTTTATCTACACTAAATTGATATTTTCATCTTTGAAATGTAAAGAAATTTAAAATAAGGCTTTCCGTTTTAGGAAATTGAAAAGGTAGATTTATATAGAGCATCTAAGTAATAAAGTTACTGAAGTAGTTCCCTGTACATGTGAACAAAGCAGACAGCACACCGATGTCAAATGCCTTTTGATAGCCTCCTTTCCCATAAGAATAGGTCTACAGAAATGTGAAGAATTGGGATATAGATGAAGATGACAAGCATGAGACACTTTCTCTTAGGTCTTATTTCTGTGCCCTTTGGTTCTGTCATTTGTGTGCTCTTTTGGCAAAATGTGGGGCTCAAACTGCTGCTGATTATTCCTAATAGACCCAAAGCGGAAAATACCCAAATGCCTATGAGCAATAAAATGGAATAATATATTGTGATTTATACAAACAATAACAACATACACACATAAAAGAACAATCTTCAACTCTATAACAATATGAATTTCTTAAATAAAATATTTAGTTAAAAAAGCAAGACAGCCCTGATCAGTGTTGGCCTGAGCGCCAATGGGTAATGAGTTTGATTCCCAGTCAAGGCCATGTATCTGGTTGCGTGTTCAGAAGATCCCTGGTACTGTTAGGGATGCATGTGGGAGGCAACCATTTAATGTCTCTCTCACATTAATCTTTCTCTCTCTGTCTCTGTCTCTGTCTCTGTCTCTCTCTCTTTCTCTCTCCTTCCCTCCCTCCCTCCCTCCTTTCTTCCCTTCATCACTCTTACCCTTCCACTCTCTCTAAATATTAGTGGAAAAAATATTTTCGGGTGAGAATTAACAAACAAACAAAAAAGCACGACATAACTTACAAACTTATTAAATTTATATATTATACAGTGCAGTTAAACTAATCTACAGGTTAAAAGAGGCTAGAACTGGACATTCTGGAGTTGAATTAGTAAATGGGAATGTGAAGGAGAATGTCTTTATCTGGGCACTGGTTACATATTTGTGCATAATTTGTGAAAACCTTACAAGCCAAACACTTATGATATATGTACTTTCCTGTACATACACTTAAATAAAACCTTTAAAGGAAAAATGCGGCTGAACCTTAAGATTTTATTTGTAGCCATCATGGATATATTGGAGCGACTAACTGTAGGCTTTATCACGCAGAATAGCATTGGTAAAGCCTGCACATTATATTGAGGTGCCTGAGCTGGAAGTCTTCACTGTGATGCGTACAATCAGTGTGACCTAAGGGATGTTTCCTAAGCCTCAGTTTCTCTAGTAAAATTCTTACAAAGTTTCCCCCTCAACTGCCTCTTAGGCTTTTGTAAAGCACAATTGCAAACACTGGAAATTGAGAGACCATAAACAAATTTACAGCATTACTCTTTAGCAGCCCTTAGGTCTCTGAGCCAGTGCTACATCAACAAAAAAAAAGTCAAATTCTGTATTAGGAAGGTTAAGTAATATTTCAGTATGGCCACCAACCCTCATCATTCAGCAGCTTCACACAATAGATACTATTTCTGACTCATGTGAAGTCCAGTTGGTATTCCTGGTTTAAGGCCTTTAAGGTTGCTGTCCTTGTCTAGATCTTTGGGTCCCTTACCATTTAATTTGTATTTGGGGTAAAAATAACATATAGGGAAACTACATATGTTTCTTAACTGCTTTGCTTCTGAAGAGGTTTGCAACATCCCCATTTACATTCATTCAGGGGCAGTAGCCACATGGCCCCATCTATCCACAAACAACCTAAGAAAGTAGAAATCGTTATTGGTCCATTACCTGTGTCTGCCACATTGTATTTTATTTCTTTTCCACAAGCCACAAATCAATTTTTGAGGCTCTTTCAGTTGAGCATTTCACACAGAAATTCATAGAAACACAGAGATCATTTGATCTACAAACACATGTACCCCCGGAACATATCTTCTGAGCAGCTGACTTTAAACTCAATCTGAATACCAGGGATTTGCTCACCACTTCTGAGAGATCACTTACATTCATGAACAAACACTAGTTATACGTAAGTCTCAATACCTACGCGTCAGTTCATATCAATCTGAACTGAACATGCTCTACTTTTTTGATCTTCTAGGTGAGAGACATCTTGGTACTGTAGAAAGTACCCAGTACATACTAATAAATGGGGTTATGATCTACCTTCTGAATTTATAATCAAAGGTAAATACTTTAAACTAGAGAAAGTTCTTATGTAGGACTGTTTTAACCTTCGTAAATTTAATTTACCAAAAACTCATTGTTAAATTTGTTTTAAAGAACTTTGGAAATGAAAGCTTTACTTTTATCATAGAAGGCTTACATCAATATGTGACCTATCCCAAATCACAAAATTGGGTAAGGTACCCTAAGGATCAAATTTAAGAAAAGATGTAATAGATCTGGTGAACTTGTTTACTGGTTAAATTACTCTGTTCCCTGTTAGTTGACCCAACTGGTAGCAGGAACTGTATCAATAATCACCTTAAATTGTATTTATTCCTCATTCTTCAATCTTTTTTGTACTTGCAGACTTAAGATTGCAGAACATGAGGCAAAAGTTATCACTTTGGAGAATTTTCATCATATAGCCTTTTCGCTCCAGGAAGTCATTATTTAATTTTAATAGTCACATACCTGAAATGCATTTTCAAGACTCAATGTCTTTATGCTAAGTATTCAGCACTCCAAAAACTACTGCCTCTGAAAGTGTGTATAGGCCAGGAATGAAGTGTTCTATTATTACAAAGAGATGCATATTTCCTATTAAAAAGTAAAGCTTTCATTTCCAATGTTGTAAAGGACAGATTTTCAGTTTTGGTGAATTAATTTAGGAAGCTAAAGAAGCACCCTATAAGGATTTTCTCTAGTCTGTGTTTACATTTGATTATAAATTTGAACATTTTTAAGATCCAATACTTGACTCTGGGTATTGGAGTCAAATAAATATTGGTAGCTGATAGTTAAATGAGCAGTTTTTGTTATACTATTTTCGATTAAATTTGATATCATAGCTATTTATACAATTTCAGGTATTGGCCATTAAAACGTATTGATATTATTTTTCATTTTTCTCTGTCTCAATGAAATTGTTTTAGACTCCTTTCTATCTTAATGTAAAAAGCAGGATGGACACATGATAATAAGAGGAGATATTTTAGGGTAGAATTAAGATGAGAAGAATTGTGCCTGTCTCATCCAATTTTAAATAGTGTTTCTAAGTCTACTCATCAAGTGAGAATAGATGACTATTATGCAACTTAGGGCTGGGGGTCTTCAGTATTTCTCTGATAAGTCTGTAGACTTCATGGTGACATTTAAGTATAAAGCTCCATGCATCATCTTTATTAACCACTGCACACCTATCAACTAGCACTATGCCTAGCATATAATAGGTAATTAAAAATTAATGAAGTATGAGTGATTGCAATTCATCTATTTTTTGGCTAGTCCTGACCTGTAACATTGTACACCCTCTCTCAATATTATAGTAAAGCCTAGTAGGCAATCACCCTGAAAGTTATTTAAATGGCCAAGAAAACTACTAATGACCCAAACTATACTTTTTCATCTGAAATTTCACTTTTAAATTTCATTTATTTAGCTAAAAATGTTATTCTTTTTAAAGTGCAAAACAAACAAATATAAGCTCAGAGGGTCAATAACATTTAAAGCCATTTTTAAATTATTTACCCTTGTGACAAGTGAGTATCAGATTTTTCCTCACAGCGGAGTTGGTTGGGAGGAGAAAGTTATTCTATGATCTCTGGATATCTGAAATAGGCTGATAAAAACATGTCAGTGAAACCGAGTTCAGATGAGTGAGAAACATGAAGACAACCTCTGCCCATCTCATACTGCTGCCTATGGGAGACATAATACTATAAGCATAGAGATGACCTGGTTCTTGCCAGCACATGTGCATAAGGAAATGGAATCCATGGATGTGAACTAGTGAAATAGCTAATCACCGGTAGACCCAAGGTTAGTTTTTGGGAGATTTCTGATGTGGTGCCTTTCCCTTCAGAACTTTGATTTTTAATTTTTTTTTTATTTACAAAGGCTAATCCTACTTCAAAGTAAATTAGATCTTATAAAATATTTTGGAAATTCAAAAGTATCTTTTTGTCTCTGTAATTTTGTACAGCTGATATAAACAACGATGGAGGCTTCCTTAGGGTAATTTAATTTGTCAAACATGTAAACTATGACTGATTAAATGGGAAGGTTAATAATTATACAGTTAGGAGTTGGTTTAAAATATTCGCCATCATTTCCAGGATATGGTATTTTACTAATCAGCTCATTCAAATAATCACTGAGATCTACAATTATGGTGAAAAATGTGTACTGCTATAAATACAAAGAATTTAGGCTTATATAAAAAACTATGCATGCCATGTGCTGTAGTGGTGTTCACTAAGCTTGATTGGGATAAGATTAAGTGTATCAGGCAGTGTGTTAGAGAAACAGAACCAATAAGATATATATGTGCATATATAATTTACAAATCATATATATACAAATCCTATATAAGTCATATACATATGTAAATCATTCATATATATGTATATATCTATAATAATAAAAGCATAATATGCTAATTAGCCAAATGGCCAAACAACAGAACGACCATCTGGACAACCTTCCAGATGAAGCCGGGTCTGCCACCACCCTCTGTGGGGTGATCGATGGGGATGGGGGGCTCCATGATGGATCGCCCCGCAGAGGGTGGTGGGAGCTGGGACT
>NW_006294654.1:2652726-2654571 GCF_000327345.1 Myotis davidii | reverse complement strand
TGTCTTGTTGTAAGAAGCCATCTCTATTGGGATACACCATCAACATGATAGGATGAACCTGATCAGCAACAATACTTAGGTATGTTGTGCTATTCAGACCTTTATAATGGTCTGGCCCTCTAGCAACTTCAGCGGGAAATTATAGCTAATTTGCCTACAAACGTCAGGTGTTCGTAATAATCTGGCCACTCTGTATATATATATATATATATATATATGCTTATACACAGAAAGGGAGAGAGAGAATAAAGAATTGGCTCACACAACTATAGAGGTGAGCAAGTCCCAAGATCTGCAGGGTGATCAGCAAGCTGGAGACCCAGGAGAACTGATAGTTTAGTTCTAGTCTGATTCCAAAGGCCCGACACCAGGAGAGCCAATGATGTTCCTGTCTGAAGGTCAGCCGGTTTAAGATCCAGAAAAAGCGAGTGTTTCATTCAAGTCCAAAGGCAAGGAAAAAGTCAATGTCTCTGTTTGAAGGCTATCAGGCAGGGGCAATCCCTTTTACTCAGCTTTTCTGTTCTCGTAGGGTCTTCAACTGATTAGATGGGCCTACCCACATTATACAGGGCAATCTAATTTACTTAATCTACAGATTTAAATTTTAAGCCCCTATGGAAAACAGTATAAAGGTTTCTCAAAAAATTAAGACTGGAGCTATCATCTGACCCAGCAATTCCTCTTTTGGGTATCTACCCCCAAAATTTGGAAAAACATATTCATAAAGATATACATATCCTTATTTTCACTGAGGCATTAATCACAATAGCCTAAACATGGAAACAATCTAAATGTCCCTTGATGAATGATTCTGAAAAGAAATTGGGGTAAATATATACAATGGAATACTACTCCGCCATATAAAGTGATGAACTATTGCCACTTGCAACGTTATAGATGGATCTTTAGAGTATCATGCTAAGTGAAATAAGTCAGATGGAAAGGGATATGTACCATAAGATTTCACTCACATCTGGGATATAAAATAAAAAGCAACAAATGAACAAACAAAACAAACGAACAAGCAAGCTCATAAATACAGACACAGAATGGTGGTTGCTACAAGGAAGTGGGGGAGTAAGACGATGATAAAGGGGGTCAAATTGCATGGTTTTGGGAGGAGACTAGACTTCCTTTGGTGAGCACACAGGGGAGTATATGAATGTCATATTATTAAGTTGAAAACCTGAAATTTACATAATGTTATTAACCAATGTTACCCCAATAAATTTAATCAAAAGATGTTTAATGTTAATCTCATCCAAAAGTACCCTTAGAGCAATATCTGGTCTCTTAAACCATTCAGGCTGCTATAACAAAATACCACAGACTGGTTTTCCTACAAACAATAGACATTTATTTCTCACAGTTCTGGAGATGGAAAGTCCAAGATCAGGGTGCAACATTGCCCAGTGTAGTTGTCACATAAAATTATCCATCATAGGCAGGAAGGTTTACTATGTACAGTGCCCTGCTCTTCCTAAATATCTTATAGTGTCACATGTTTTTTAAATAGAGGCAGGTGAATTTCTTAGAAAAATAAATTAGAACAATTCTACAATTGTGATTAAGACATATCCTTATCTAATAAAAGAGAAACATGGTAATTGGTGTACGACCGCTACCCTTCCCATTGGCTAATCAGCGAGATATGCAAATTAACTGTCAGACAAGATGGCGGCCGGCAGCCAGGCAGCTTGAAACTAACATGAGGCTTGCTTGCTTCAGTTACGGAGGAAACCAATGTTCCCCCGCCTGCCACTGCAGGCCTCTGAGCCTGCAGTTTCAAACATTGTAACAAATATAGACCTAAAAAAACCCCCAGACACCAGCTTTCAGCGAGCT
>NW_006294654.1:2644766-2652289 GCF_000327345.1 Myotis davidii | reverse complement strand
ACCCCCTGATGGGCCCTGCTCTGTGCCTGACAGGGGGCAGCGCCCCAACGCCCTGATTGGCCCTGCTCTGTGCGTGACAGGCGGTGGCACCACAACCTCCCCATCGACCCTGCGTTGAGTGTGACAGGGGGCGGTGCCCCAACCCCCCAATTGGCCCTACCCTGAGCATGACTGAGGGTGGCATCGCAACCTCCCAATCGGCCCTGCTCTGAGCCCGACCAGGGGCTTCATCTAGGGATTGGGCCTGCCCTCTGCCGCCCGGGAGCAGGCCTAAGCCAGCAGGGCGTTATCTCCCGAGGGGTCCCAGACTGCGAGAGGGCACAGGCCAGGCTGAGGGACCCCTCTTCCTCCCGACTGCACAAATTTTTGTGCACCGGGCCTCTAGTATAAACATATGTGGCAACTGAACATTCTGAAGAGATGATAGAAGTAGACTTTCAAGGTGATAGATAGTGCTGCTAAGAGAGACATACCCCAAATGCAGACTAAGCCAAGCAACAAAACCTATATCATTGGAGAGAAGTGTCTTACCAGACACAAGGCTTAATGACCATATTACAAAATGGCCTTTACCCAAACATCCTTGGTCTAGTATGAACCAGAGAATAGAAGGACTATATATGAAATCAAAGCAGTCGTCCCATTAAATCTGTTCAATTCCAAAACCAAGCAACTTGGCTCTAGGACGTCTTTAACAGAACACAATAAAGAGGAAAGAACTAACTTTGAAGATGATACCCAAGGCCCATAAAATTGAGAAAATATAGGACAACCAGCAGAATCAGAGGGTACCAGAGGATAGTGGGAACAGAAATTCTGTGCATTGGAACGAATCTAAAAGCAGCTATGTCATCGGGAACTGCCATCCACATTAACTAGGGAATACAATAAGTGAGCCCCTTGGGACATCCTGAAATAGTTGGAGGGAGTGGGAGTATTTCCTCATGGTTCAATGATTTAGTGAATACTTTTATATAGCAAAGTAGTATATTAATAAATTTTCAGTTTGTGTTTTACTGCTCTAGACCCATAAAAACATATAAAACAAGCTTCCCTATAATCTTCCATTCCCGGCTCCCTTCTGTACAGGGATATAGCCAGACTCATTTTCCCCTCGTTTTTAGCTCTCCATTTAACCAGGGACACAGTAAACAGTCTTACTTTTGCATTTTTTTTTCTTGTTCACTATGATTTATATTCTCTAGGAGGGGCACCAGAATCTCTTTTTTTTTTTTTCTGGAAATTGCCAGCCACTGATCACTCCCATAACGGCTGTCATCAATGCTGCAGACAAAGGTGTGGCAATGGCTTTGACTTCCTACAATTCCAGGCCAAAGTCCCGATCCATGAGGTCAGAAACTCTCCTGCAGATCTCAGGGAAGTGCTCCCTGTACCTTTTGTGAACTATCTCCGGCATGTCTGCCTTTTTAATGCGCTCCTTCATTTTATACTATACAGCAGGAACTCCACCAAATCACCTTCCAAGTTCAGAGATCTTGGCCAGAGCTCTCAATGGAAGCTGAGCCCTGGGAGGAAGTTTTACTTTTCTGAACGTGGCTTCAGATCTTTTGCATGAAACACCTGCAGCACTGGTGGTGGCTGGGACACACAGAAGCACCTGGTGAGTGCCCAGGGAGCATCCCCCAAAGCACAAGAGGAGGAGGTAGTGGCCTCTTCTTCCTTTGCTGTGGCGGTCTGAGCACTCTTAAGACCCTGAGTCTCAGCTCTGTCAGGTGGTTTCTCAAGAGCACAAAGCTTACTCTTCTGACCATAAGGCACAATGGCTATGGTCCAGGGCAGCAGGCCAGCGTGTGGGCCAATGGACAGGTAGCTTTGGGCACCTTAATTCCAGGCCAGCTCAGGGACTGACAAATCCCTAAAATCCAGAATGCCTGCAACTACATCCATATTTATGCCTCTATCTCCATCTCTGTCTCTATCTCTATACCAGCCATGGGCAAACTACAGCCTGCGGGTCGGATCCAGCCCGTTTGAAATGAATAAAACTAAAAAAAAAAAAAAAAAAGACCGTACCCTTTTACGTAATGATGTTTACTTTGAATTTATATTAGTTCACACAACACTCCATCCATGCTTTTGTTCCGGCCCTCCGGTCCAATTTAAGAACCCATTGTGGCCCTCGAGTCAAAAAGTTTGCCCACCCCTGCTACTGTACCTGTTTCTCTCTATATAGATAAATTGTTAGATTTTCCCCAATGCCCATGAATGTTATGTCAAGAAGAATACCTTTTTTCTTTCCCAAATATATTATCTGAATGAGTACTTAATTATAATCACTGAATTAGACATTTATACACTTCTATTTCTTGATAACTGTTCAATTGTTATTTCGCTTCCTAAATGAGTACAAGATTGCCCAAATATTGAGAGCCTGTTACTGATCCAAGAGACTCTTACTTTCCATTATTCTAAAGCTATCTGCCCTCATACTGTGAGAGGTACTACAAAATGGAAAGTTGCATTGATTTGCCTGTTAACCCACTCTTTTCACCTTGCCATCCTTCAGATATGCTGCAAAACATGAAATGGCCAAAAAGGCAAGAAGAAGAAGAAGAAAGCTAAAGAACAAGAATACTCCACGAACTGGTTGAACTGTGCTGAATGATTGAGAGCTGGCTCTCTTTGTAAAGTGCTTTTATCATCGCACATGTTATCCCTGCATTCCACAAAATAGCTTGTAACATGTCAACAGTATTATTGCTACTTCTCTGCCATATCCTCTTTCTACCACCACAAAAATAAGAGCCTATCAGAAAATGCATATTAGCCAAGACTTAATTTTATCCTTCTTAAAGTTACTTCTGTCTTATGCAGATCTTCAGAAAGCGATTCTTAGAGTCCTCTGGGTTCAGAAACTTGAACTAAGGAAATCAACCTTCTTTCCTTCCTGACACATTATTTCTTCAGGAGCGTGTCCTGCTGCTTACACAGACAAACAGAGTTCTTTCAAAGCAGAAAAGCCAACTATTTCGTTTGCTTTCCATGTGCTGTCTATACACTATAGTTAATCACTTTAAGCCAGCAGTTCTCAACCTGTGGGTTGCGACCCCTTTCACAGGGATTGCCTAAGACCATCGGAAAACACATATATAGTTACATATTGTTTTTGTGATTAATCACTATGCTTTAATTATGTTCAATTTGTAACAATGAAAATACATCCTGCATATCAGATATTTACATTACGATTCATAACAGTAGCAAAATTACAGTTATGAAATAGCAACGAAAATAATCTCATGGTTGGGGGTCACCACAACATGAGGAACTGTATTAAAGGTTCGCAGCATTAGGAAGGTTGAGAACCACTGCTTTAAGCAAATGTGTTCTAGGTAATTGGAAACTCAAAAATACCAACAAGCCTTATAGTATTCAAATAACCCTTTAACTAATTTTAAAAATAATCTTGCTTTAAAAGTTAAAGTTTAAAAAAATCAAAATAATCGGGCAAACTCTCCCAACAGATTCTCCAGTGTTTATCAGAACAGAATTTTCAAACTAAATCCTGGTTTACAAGTAAAAGACAAGTCAACGTTAAAGTCAATGGCAGGTGACAACGTTTCTTCTCAGGGTGCCTGCTTTGGATCCTTATTTCTGCTGACCACTGAACGTTTTCCTCTTTGAGTATTTTATGATATATTTGAGCCAAAAATAAGGGACTTTGTGCTGGAAGGAACTGCCAGTGGTCTGTAATTCAATTCACATATTCTTTCTGCACCAGACTCTCTAAGATCATCATTGAGTTAGTCTAAGAATTTGAAGCTGTAGAATTCAGGCAATACATTACAATATGCCAATATTACTGTTCTCCTGCTCTGACATTCTCCATTGATTGACAGATGAAGGAGAAGGAAGGGCAGTCACCATTAACTGAGAGTAAATGAAACAGGAATATTAAAGTTCAGGATTATTTGAATGACTGAATTGGCTGGCAGAGTGTTCTCTAGTTAAGGGCGGGGAAAGATTAATTCTGCACATGACACCACTAGTGCATTTATACGAGTCTACTGGGACAATTGTTTGCCTTGAATTGTTTTCTTCATTCATTTCAAGCAGACAGTGTGTTGACTGATTTTTCTTTTTGATGTATGGAATGACTGTTTGACTGAATTTACCATTTAATTTTCACTAATGCACTGTAAAAACAATACATTAGTCAAATTAGATTGGCAGGTATGAAAAATTTTATCCTACAACTAAAGAGAAATTTAATATTATCTTCTATAGATATATGTCATATGCCCTGAGTTTTGAAGATTGTACCAGTTTCATCCCACATGCCTTGGATTTAGTTGAAAAAATGTAGGATCACTAATCCTATAGGAAAAATAAGATCTGCCAAGTCCAGATAAAAATAATTTTGTGTGTGTGAATCTGAGAATCACATGACAGAATCAGAAAAAATATTATGAGATAAATTTTATGAGTTTCTTATTTTTCAGGCATTGTTACTATATTAAAATTTTGAGTATTATTCTAGAAATTATTTAGGGACAAATATTTCAAATATATTCATAGAAAACTCTCTTTATTTACTATTTTATTCTTCCAATATTTATAGTTACTATGACAGGACATTTCTCCATGCCCCTTCCCATGATTCTGTTCTTATGAGACATTTTATTTATGTATTGAAATGCTAAGTAATTTGAATATATAAATCCACTACAAATTGTTCATAGAGTCAGTACAATCTAAATGAGAATTCTAGCCAGGCTTTATTGTGGATATTTATAATTGACTGCTGGTGACAGAAAGCCAAAATGCGCATGGAAGTGTAGACTGGGCAATCTTAAAGAACATTTTTAAAATTATAAGACTTGCATTACTAGGTAACAAAACTTACTATGAGGCTACTGTGTTTAAGACAGTGAGGTTTGGGTTCAATAATAGACAGATCAGGGAAATAAAGCAGAGAGAGTTTATCAACACACTAAATATTTGTAGTTATTTGATTTATGACAGGTGGCATTCAGTACAATGGGGAAAAGGTCATCTTTGCTATGAAGCACGCTGGGGCCAATTGTATGTCCACATGGGAAAACAATTAATCTACTTCAATACATAAAAATCAGTCTAGATAAATTATAGATCTAGATGTAAAAGGTAGAGTAATAAACCTTGTAGAAGATGACCTATGACCTGGAGGCCGGTAACTACTATACTGTACCTAGTGGTACAAGGCAGATCTAGGAACTGCAGGAGGCCAGCAGCAAGCAAGTACAGAAGAGTAGCTTCCAAATGAGGCCAGCTCAGAGCACAGTGAACATCAAGGCCAACAGTAGTCTCCAAGGAAGAGCTTATAATGTGTAAAGAAATTGAGAAACCAAATATAGACATATATTTTTTCACATTTTTATTTTATTTTATTGATTTCAGAGAGAAAGGGAGAGGGAGATAGAAACATCAATGATGAGAGAGAATCATTGATCGGCTGCCTCCTACATACCCCGCACTGGGGATTGAGCCCGCAACCCAGGGACGTGCCCTGACTGGGAATTGAACCGTGACCTCCTGGACATTCAACCATTGAGCCTTGCCAGCTGGGCTGATTGTTAGAAACTTTCCCTAGTTTAATCATGGTATTTGTGCACCCCACCCCCAGCTCAAGGAGGTTTTAGAAACACTGTTCCTACCTCAGCATCAAGTCTCTCTCCATTCTCCTTCACCCTTTCTCTTTATCCATCTTTATCCACATGACTTGCAGGTTTTCTGGACTTATGCGGAAGATAAGCCCTTCACAGTACCTCTGCTACAGGACCAAACATATTAAAATGACTTTTTATGAAGATATTGAAACAACAGAAAAAGAATACATGAGGATTGTTTCTCCTGAGGGTTCAATTATTTTGAGGGCCTATAGCAAACTTTGATTGATAAATCTAACCTTTTCTTCCTTTGCAATAGTTGAGCACACTGTGATGAAAACAAGTTAGAGAATGGAAAAATAATATTTGGATTTCAACGAAATAATGAAAATGCAGAGACTGTCTTTGACTTTTGCAAGGTGAGAAAAGATTTCACATATTGATTGCATAATGGCAGAAATTCCTTTTAAAACTGGACACAGTCTGCATGATGCATTTAAAAATCAACCTTTTCAAATATAGCCATCACCCCCACAAGATTCCTTGATTTCTCTGGGGTTAGATAAACCATCACTTTTCTGAGTGGTGCCCTGTATACAAAAGTGATAAACATAATTGGAAGCACAGCAGTGGCTAAAACTATGGAGCTGGCGGCCGCTTGTTGAAATGTTTTCAGCTCCTAAATTCATTGCATAAAATTCTAAATGTCCAAATGTAGGCAGGTAGGTGTTGCCAACCACCAGGAGCTTCAACCTTGTTAACAGGCTAAGTGTATATTATTAAATGCTACTTAGGCAGTTCCAGAAGCTACTGGGTTTCTTTAATGTTTCTGTTATTTCCTTTGTGTCTTTCTGTTTTTCTTTAAATATAGTTGCATGACCTTGGGGGAGTTATATTATGTCCTTGGGCCTAGGTTGCCTTTTCTTCCACTATCTAGTTATATCTTTAGTACTGCCCAACATAATTTTCTGTGATAATGTATATGTTCTATATCTGTACTGTCCAATGAAGTATCCATTACCCACAAATAGCTAATAAACACTTTTGAAATATGGCTAATAAAGGTCAGAAACTAGCCCTGACCGGCTTGGCTCAGTGGATAGAGCATCAGCCTGTGAACTCAAGGGTCCCAGGTTTAATTCCAGTCAAGGGCATGCTCTAATGGTCTCTCATAAAGATTAGTACTTGAGCCCTAACTGGTTTGGCTCAGTGGATAGAGCGTCGGCCTGTGGACTTAAGGGTCCCAGGTTCGATTCCGGTCAAGGGCATGTACCTTGGTTGCAGGCACATCCCCAATAGGGGTGTGCAGGAGGCAGCTGATCGATGTTTCTCTCTCATTGATGTTTCTAACTCTCTATCCCTCTCCCTTCCTCTCTGTAAAAAATCAATAAAATATATTTTTAAAAAATCAGAAACTAAATTTTTAATTTTAAAAATTCATTTAAATATAAATAACCCCATGTAGCTAGTGTCCATATCATTTGACAGTACAAATCTGGTGAATTTTCAGGATACTCTCAAATATATGACTCAACCTAAATATTTTTGCCCTTTGGCAAGCAGAAAATAATTTAGGCTTTGCTGGAAATCATTTCTCAAGACCTTTATCAGTTTGGGAATATTATACTCTTAAAATTTTCTTTGCTTTATAAAACGTTAATAATATTGGAGTTTCCTGCCCATGGCACCACCTTTGTGATTCTAGGAAAGACTGTGGATGAACAGGATCATTTCAAAAGATCATGAAGAGAAACCTCTTTCTGGATTTAATTTCATTATGAGAATGCTCAGAATGTCAGAATGCTAAATTGCCTAAAGTAAAACCCATACTTCTTTTACACTATATTATTTTCTACATGTAGGTGAAAAATGGTGGTAGTTATCTCGTAAAAGATAAACTTTAAAACGTGCACA
>NW_006294654.1:2639847-2644567 GCF_000327345.1 Myotis davidii | reverse complement strand
CTGGCCCACGCTCAGGCTGACGGGCATTTATTGCTCATGCCCCCGAGGGGCCTTTGGCACTTTCCGAAGATGGGGTGGCCTTTGCTGGGCTCCACTGGGCCCGCTGTCTCTCTGAATCTCACCTTGGGGGCCAGATGCCAGCCTTCCCAGCCTGCGTTTCAGTGTCTGAATTGCTCAGACTGCGTCCCCAAGGACTGTCTCTCAGTTTGAAACCTCATCTTCAACCCCTTTCCCTGACCGGGACGGTCACCTTCCTACTTTAGGCTTCACCTGCTTTAGCTATAAAATTATATCTATTCTAAAGTCTTTTTCCTAAAATTGTGAAATGCAATGGCTCACTGAAAATGTTGTTTTTGCTTGTTTAAATTATTGAGAGAATTTATGGCACAGTTACTCTAAAAGATAATAAGTTCTATTGGATAAGTAAAGTTTGCTTTTATAGTTAGATTTACAGAGATGAAAGATGATTTATTACATTTTAAGATACTAATAATTCATTCTCATGAGAGTAATGAAAGGAAGAAGAGAGTTAAAAAATTCTAAATGATTCTGAAAAATTAAATTAGGCAGGTGTAACTGATTAGTCACATTTCCTTTCCCAGTTTTCCTTTATTTTTCTAAGAAGTGATCCCAGTGAACTGGGTCCCCTGCTCAGTAACAATGCATTCAGTGGTTTAGTCTTTAAAAACAGTTACTGTTACTGGAAGAAGAAATATTCCCTGTCAGTCCTAATTGATGTTAGATATAAAGTACATTTGAAATAAATGTATTACTTTTGCCTGGTCTCAGTTTCATACATTCTAAAGTGGGGTGGAGGGTGGGAGAAGGGGACACAAGAATTTATAGAGTCTCAGTTCTCCCACAATAAAGTGTGTGATAAATTACAATATTATTTGCCATGAAATTAACAAGCCATGGAAACCACACCATTAGCAAGGTATACAGTGGTAAACAGCAGGCGATGGTCATGATGTAAAACAAAATAGACTGTGTGTGTTGGTATAGCTGCCAAAATAGGCTTTTATATGCATCTTTGGCAGGTAAGTTCTTTGGGGCAATTGCTATGAATTCTTCATGCCTGTCAAGATATTATAGACAACTTTCTATGGCCTTTATTCAAAGAACCTGAGAAAGGGTAACTGTGGGTAAATTCAGATCTTTCTTCAATATGGAAGTTGGTTAACATGCCTTCTGAACAGTTAAATTTCCAGTTAACTTTTCACACTGCTTTCTATTTTCCCATTACTAAATGCCACCTCAACAAATGTAGAATGAAGTATGGTGGAGTAAAATAAGTCAGGAAAGAAGGGAGGGAGATGGGAGAGGAAGGAAAAGAGGGAGCAAGGAAGGAAGAAAACAGATTTATATCAAATATTTCAACATTTATATAAAGAGTGGACCTAAAACCCAACCAGAGTTTACCCTAAATTATTAGCTTATGCCACAGAAGCATAAATGAAAACAGTAAGCTGAACTCAAAAGGATTCTTTGTTTTTTAACTTTACTGATTATACACATTCATCTTAAATAATCTATATATTTTTAACTAATAGAGGATCATTGTTTTGCAAATCTCTGGGTTCTCTCTAAGGGCATGTTAAGGTTGGATGACTCAACTTTAGCGGAAGAATTACGTCTCAGGTGAATAACTGATTCTTACAGGTTGTGACCCTTTGAATTTTCCAGAAATGCTCCCCAAAAATGAAAACTACAAGAGTAGTAGGACAGCTGCCTTTAGAAATTTAGTATCACCAAGGGTTTTGTGGGAAGAATATCCTTCTGGATAATCAACACAATAACAAGCAGGTCAGTTTATGCTGGGAAAATTATACAACAAAAACCACAGTGCCACCATTATATGGACAACAGTTTTCCTTGCTTCAGCTTTGCGCTTCTTAGTAAGTTTTACTGTAAAATATTTAAGCCAGGAGGCTCAGATGTCAGAGGCTCAGATGTTCCTATAGAAGCCTTCAGACAAAGTCAGCCCCCAGGCTGAAGTCCTGGTTAAAAACATCCCTATATAAATGAATCTTAAAGACAATACACTGAGCAAATGAAGCCATATACAAAAAGGCATCTATTGTATTCAATTTACATAAAATTGTAGAGTAAGCAAAATTAATCTATAATTATAGAAAATAGGTCAGTGGTTGCCTGGGAAAGGAGATGGGGCAATATTTGGAAAAGGCTAGGAGGGGACTTTTTAGGGCTTTAGAATTGATCTCTATTTTTATGGGGGTATTGGCTATATAAATGTACTGTATATATTGGTTAAAACTCACTGTTTACTAAAAATATATGTATTTTGTTATATGTAAATGATACTGCAATGAGGTTGATTAAAAACAACAACAACAACTATTAATTAAACTATTGTCTCCATTGAAATTTGGAAAAGAAACATTTTGAAAATGAAGAGTTGAGATTTGACATTTTTGTTTTCTGTGGTTCTCTTCTCCCTACGGGAAAAGTGATAGGTGTGAAAGTGAGCAGCAATGAGAAACATATAAAGTAAAAACACCATCTTGTTGCATTGGCAAGCATATAATTTATATGAGGCCCCTTTCACCAATAATCTATTGTCAGAATCAATAGAATATACTCTCCATGAAAGCCAGGATATTTGTCTCTTTTGTTTTGTTAATATTATTTTTCATGGATGAATCCTCAGTGCCTGGAATAGTACCTAGTAGGAGAAAGTGATCAATGAATGTTTGTTGAATAACTAAATTAATAATAAATTCTGGTGGTCAGAATGCATGTCAAATTATCACTGAGCTGTGCTTTCTACAACAGAGCTTGGAAGGGAATCTTCAAGGTGTTTGTAGTCAAGGATTATCATAATCAATTGATCATTTCCCTGAAATGTTCCTACAACTCCAAATGGATTGTTTCCCCTAACTTTGTGGATATTTCCAATAGGAAAGCCATTCCTTTCATCAGGTTACAAAAGAAACCATATTGTGGATATACTTCGTAAAGGTCTTTTTAAATATTGTAACAGTTAATCTTTCCTCAGGCCTCTTCACCTTCACTTAAACCTTGTTTTTCACTAAGGATCTCAGATTCTCTGCTTACTCACTCTGCTGTGGGCCAACTCCCACTTCACCCTGGAATGAACAGCACAATCAACACCTTCCTCCTCTTTAATGATACCTCTGGGTCATTATTATACTGTGATTGTCCTGAAGCATGGCCAAACAATTGTTATATCAGAGACATTTGAGAGCTAATTTTTACAGCTCTAAAAGTTAGCTAAGATGCAGCATCTGTTAAAAATATACTGATTTAAGATTATGATAATACAGCAGCAGAGACTGTAAAGTCATTTGTGAGAATCAGTGGGAAGCACCCTCCTTCTGGCAGATTCAGTGTTAGCTCCATGATATTCTTTCCCTGTGTAATAAGGAAGCGTGTCAATGGACAAGGTTGCCTTTTGTGGAAAGAAATACTTGGTTTCAAGAAGGTTTGAAGCTTATGTGTTTTTCTTGAATTAGAGTCCCCATTACTAACTCTACACACAAAGAGGTAGTTATCATCAGAATTGATGTAAACAATTAAGAAGATGCTACTCAATGTTCTTTCTGCTTGTTGTCTTTCCTTCTTTTTTGATCCCATTTGGCTATCTGAAACAATTAAAAATATGTAGGTCTTTCTATATTTTTACAGAATTGTGTGCGTTTCCACATGATGAAAACATCATTAAGATAAAATATTATAAATAGATTTTTAGGAAGCAGAGTCTATTTTAAGTCCTAGAAAATGTGAAAGCATTAATATTCATTGACAACTTCACATTCTAAAATTTGCCCCAAATTTGGTTGATCTCTATTTTACTTGGGAAATTTTCAAATTTTATACAATGATCATTTGTTGGTTTTATAATTAGATAATAGATAGATTAAGAGTAAATCATATCATCTTCTATTATCCACTTCAGTTTCTAAACTAATGCTCGCTTTGTCTTGGGCAGACGTTGCATCATATATTAGTACACAAGTAAAGACTTCCAATGAAATGGTACTTAATAGTGACAAAAGCTATGCTGAACTATCTCTAGTCTAAGACAATGGACTATAAAACCACAGTATACAACTCCTAAGTAATCCAAAGTCACAAACACATATCAAAACTCAAAAAAAGGATACCACATAACAATAAACCTATAAAAGTTAATAAGTAAGCCACAACATAACTTGCTACACATAATGCACTGATTATAATGCCTTGAGTCTCTCCCATCCTTCAGGTAGCCGGAAATTATTACAAAATAATACTTTTCACCTTTGGGAACCACACTATCCCTCATACAAATGATCCCTTTGCTTCTTTAGACAGAACAGGAAATTAACCTGAATATCATGCAAAAAAAATAGTATTACTGATGTAGAGTATCTGCCTAAAGACAATAGCAGAGGGAATGTTACCATTGCAGGCTTTAGATAACCTCTGTATTTCTCAGATTTTATGCTGAATCATGAAATGTCATGTTGTGTCTGAAGCTATTTTTTTGTAAATCCATTTTAAATCAAAGCAATAAATACTGAGGAATATTTTAGTCCCAAGATCCTACAGCCTTCTGATTATGCCTGGATGATCATGGTGACATCCTTAGAGCCACCAGAAGATGGACCAAACTACCAGTGGCCTGGCCACTTTATAAATTATAAATTATACAGAATCTAATTTTTTTTTTTGTTAAGCATTTCCTCTGAGGCTT
>NW_006294654.1:2630028-2639533 GCF_000327345.1 Myotis davidii | reverse complement strand
GTCTGCTCTAAAAATATCCACGCTCCTTTTGTTCTCCTTCCCTCCCTTGCTCTGAACACCTCTGCCTTGACTCATTGCTATTCCCCTTCTACGGTTACAGCTCCAAACGGTTTTCCAGGAGCTGGGAGTATTGATGGTTTCATTTCCTCCTGAGTCCTTGGTGGGAAAGGATTGTCCCTGATTCTTATTAATTCCACACTCATGTCCTTAACACAAAAATCATATTATTACTTTATATTTTCCTCAGCTTCATATTTCTTCTCTTTCCTTTTTTCTGGGCCAACACTGAAAGGATATTTTTTAAAGAAACAATATTCTTTCCCCGTTGCCCTTCTGAGTTTCATGTTCATATCTGTAATCTCATTTCGAACCCCTATTAAAGGGTGGATCACAAAAATATAAGAAAGTTCTTTGTGCTTTTACTGTACTGGCCAATTATTCTAATTGGTTCTGTCTCTAAAGAATGAAATGAGAAGTCAACACAAAGTCTGATTATGCGATCTGTTCCAAGGAAAAGATCTGAGAGCCATGTATTACTAATGAAGCTCAGTGTGTATTAAGGGATGACAGAAGCAATCGTCAGGAATTTTTATCCCTTAAATTAGTGTTAGCCACCAGGTGCACGTCTTTCATTTGGGATAAGAGATTCTTTACGTTCAGGATACAGCTATACGAAAAGAAAAGATAACAAAAGTAACCAATAGAACATTTTTAAGTAATAATTCAGTAATGGAACTATCACCCTTCTCCGGGGAATTCAGCCTACTTCATGGACATAATTTAGTAGAAACTCGCAAGAAAGCGCACAAAGCCCCAAACCACTTCACAACAGTCTGGAGAGGTCAAGGTCAAAAATGATGATTGCCAGGGCCAGGAGACAGTGATATGTGGAAATTTTGAATCACATTTCCAGTGAAATATAAAGTACGTTGGCCACTCTGGAAATAGTTTGACAGTCTCTTTTAAAACTAAAATTGATTCATTTTACAACCCAGCAATTGCACTCTTGAGTATCCAAAGAAATACAAATTTAAGTTCAAGCTGAAACGTATAAATAAACGCTTATAGTAGTTTTATTTATAATAGCCTAATCCTGGAAACTACCTAAATGTCCTTTAAAGGGTGAATGTTAAACAAATTGTGACACACTTTTACCATAGATTTCTACTTAGCAATAACAAGAGATGAATCGTTGATGCATGCAAAACTGAGATGAACTTTTCAAAATGGAGATGAACTTCAAGGGAATGATGTTGAGTTAAAACAAAACAAAAAGCCAATCTCAAAAGATTGAGTAATTCATGATTATGTTTATGTATCATTCTTAAAGTAACAAAATTGGGGAGTTGGAGAACAGATGAGAAGTTATAACGGGTCAGAGATGGGGGAGAAGGTGGTATGGCTATACAATGGTTAGCAGGGAGGAACTCTATGGTGATGAGATAATTCTGCATCTTGATTGTGTTTTGGTTCCATGAATTTACACATACAATAAAATTGGGTAAAACTATATACATGCCCACAGAATATGAATGCATGTGTAACTAATGATATGTGTGAAAGCTCTATGGATGGTACGAATGTTAACTTCCCGGCATTACTACCATATTATATTTATGTACGATATCAACTTTGGGGGAGGCTGGATAAAAAGTGCATTTTTCTGTCACCTCTTATCAATCCATAATATTTCAAAATAACTTTTTTAAGAAGTGCGTCCAACTTAACATAGTAGAAATGAGTATAGAAAGGTTAAGGTCCTGTCAGAGAGACTAATTAAACTGCTGAATAATCTGGGGCGAGGGACAGGGTTGGGCTAGAAGGGGTCAATGAGGAATGGAGGGGGACATATGTAATACTTTCAACAATAAAGATTTTTTTTAAAAAAGTGAAGGTTTGACAGCAGGAAGTTTTAATGGTCTTGGCATAAATAATGCAGTAATTTTGATTTCAAGTCCTAAAGATTTTTTAAAACAATTTCTATAAAGAAATGCCCAGATACTGAGCAATGGCAGCAGCTTAGAAGTATGGCTTTCCAAAATGACAAAAGAAACCATACTAATTCAATGTATACATTGAAAGACTTATCACAATACTTAAATGGTACATATCTTAACCAAATTATTTGGATATCCAGTTATAGATGGGCCATCAGGTTTTGCTGTGCATTGGCTGGCATACTAAGACACCACACACACACACACACACACACACACACACACACACACACACACACACACACCATAAACCTCAGCTATAGCTAAATCTCCTCCTAGGAAGACCAGGTTAAAAGAAATGGCAGCAGTTTAAACACTTAAGCAGTGTTTCCTGAATCATGCCCAGGATGCAACCCAGGCAAAAAAATCAGAATCTCTCAGAGCACGTTCAAATATCTGTCATTTTAAAGCTTCTCTGATGATTCCAATACCCAACCAAAACTGAGAACCAATGGACTAAGCGGAAGGGGATAGTATTAAGACAAAGGTCTCTTAATAATAAGGCCTTTCACCCAAACAGACTTACCTTTCCCAAAATGGATAAAGAAGGCTAGATTTTGTCCACACTGGCTTAGTTTTAATCAGCACTTGTGATTTACCCCAAACCTGAATCATTTTCCCCCTAAATTTCATGTTATTGTCTAAGCTTTTCAAAACCAGGGTTTAGGGATTCCCCAGAACGTGAGATTTGTAAGTGCTCACACAGGGGGAGCTCCTGGCAAACCAGGACAGCTGGCCACTCTGTGTTGAAATGTAAGACATCCTAAATACTCCTGCCACTGCCTTCAGATACCAGTCTCTGCCTACCAATGGAGACAGGGCATTCTCCATTACTTACCGGGGGAAATGCTGTGCACTTGTCTTGGTTTGTCCAAATCTTTTCTGAGTGACACTCCTCTTCCCCCAGGAGGGCACTATCCTAAGGACAACATGGCTATCTAGCAGGGCAGATGTTCTCAAACTTTAAATGCATGACACTCAAGTGGAGGAACTACTAACACAGAGATTGCTGGGTCTCACCAGAGTTGCTGATTCCCTAGGTCTGGGGCGCAGCTCAATAACTTGAGTAGCTAACACATTATTAGGTGATGCTGATAAAGCCTGTTAGGTGACCATATTTTGAGAACTACTGCTCTAGGGTCTTGAAATGTTAAGGCAGTAACAGAAGAATCCCTTCCCAGAACCAGATTCTAGTATCACCAACTTTTTTTTTTTTTTTTTTTGGTGGTGGTGCGCGGGAGGTGAGAGGAAGGGAGAGGTAAGTTTTGTCCTTGGTTGTAATTCTTGTTCATTTATATCCCAGTCTATTTGAAACACAACAGAATGAAGAGAAGATTATGTACATATAATCTTGCCATATGAATTTCTCCCACTTCATGTGTGTAAACTAATTTGTTCCCCAATTGGACTGGTTCTCAAACTTTGCTGCTAATTTGAATTTCCTAAAGACCTTTTAAAAAAACACTGGTATGTAGGTCCTACTCCAGAGATTTTGATTTAATTGGTCTAGGGAGGAGCCTGGGCGTAGGGATTTTTTTCTGGGGTTTTACAGAATTCCCCAGGTAATGCTAATGTGCAGCAAATTTGCGAACTGCCTCTTGGCTTCAATCCAGCTAGTGATTGGACATAAATCTAAGACACATGGGCTATTGTTTGAGCTCCGTTGCTAAGTATATTCCATTTTCTTCCTCCTGGCAGATTTGTACTATGGAAAATGACTGACAGTTGTGTTAATTCTCTGAAATGGATTGAAATATCCAATTAGCTTGAACAAGGGAGGGAGAAGGGGTGAATGCAATAATGTGTATCATTTACTTATTGCCCTATGCATTTAGCTAGAAGCTTTTGCAATCGAGGTCTGCTCTCCTCTTCACCCTAATGGTAATGCTTATCCTAATGGCAGCTCTAAACTTTATAAGCCCATAAGCAGACAACATCACAAAGTATTTCCCCCCTCCCGACCTGGCCCTCTCGAAAGCCCCACTCCACTGCTCCAACACACATATGTACATCGATGCACTTGAGAGCAAAATAAACATATTGACCTTCAATTTTTCTCCTTTTTAGCTTCCCTCTTATCACGAGATGTCAGCGTTTAGTGCAAGGACAAATGCTTGCCTAGGTTAGTAATGTAGACAAAGCCTTCAAGAGACAAACAGCCTTTGAGTCCAGGGGTGGGAGGGATGTCTTTCAAAAGGTTGATGCTCAGAGAAGGTATTTTCAGTCACCTCAGCTTAGAGGTCAAATATCCCAAATAAAAAGGTTAAAGAAAAAGGAAGGAAGAAAGGGAGGAAGAAGGGGAAGGAAGGAAGGAAGGAAGGAAGGAAGGAAGGAAGGAAGAGAGGAAGGAAGGAAGGAAGGGAGGGAGGGAAACTTTTCTCTCATTTAAATAAGGCAATTTTCTTTAAAAAAGGAAAAGAAAAAAACAACTGTAAACATTAAATTATCTTCCCTTCTTTAAGCTATTCCTCTTATTTCCTATATTATTCTTAATATTTAATTCTTGAAATAGCACAAGACTGGAAACAGAAGCTAATCTCTGCCCAGTGGAACTAACTCTTTTCCCAAGGCCCACCTTCAATGTACAATGTTGGGCTTGCCAACGTCATTATTTTCTCTTTGAAATAAGTTGCAGTGTTTTGTCTTTTCCATATAGTTAATACAACTATAGCAAACATGTTGTGAGGCCACTATGGTGATTTTATTTACCCATGTAATTTTGATTTTGACAATATATTTTTAAAAAATTTTAATGGGATGAATAATACCTTTGCAAAGATAGAAAAGAAACACATCCATAATATTCATATGTGTTTTGCCCCTGGGATGTGTTGTCATAATGGGGCGGGCGGGGGGGATATTTGAGCTTCTCCCCAAGTCATTAAAAAAAGCCTCGAGCAAGCAGCCGCTGGTCCTGATCATGGGGCAGGGGGAAAAGATCTTTAATCATAATAATCCTGGGGAGAAAAAAATCTCGGAAGTAAGACATCTGCTTCTGTGCCTTGTTGTTTTGCAGGATAGCGATTGCTTTAGCAGCTTTTATTGCCATATGTGTACAATAAGTAAATGAACATAAAATTGAACGAACACATAAAAGAAGGATAAACCCACTCCGCTTAACAAATCCACTCTCACACATGCTGTGCCCTGAAACATGAAAAAAAAGAAATCATTGGATCATAAGGATTAGTAAAATAACAGTCCCTGTTAACAACATTGACAAGAAGTGTAAGGATAATTTGTCTGATGTGGGGAATAACTGTCTAACTGCTTAATTCTTAATACTGCCCTCTTTCACCACTTTTCTCCTAAGTTAGATAGGTAAATAGATAGATAACGAATATATTTTCAACAGGAGAAAAATGCGTTTTTTTGACTGAGCATTGATAAGAACTGAAAATGTCTAAGGATTAAAATAATTTTGCACAGAACATCTGGTTTCATACTTTTCAATTTCTTCTTCCTTTTCTAACTAATATGCTTTCAGAGCTGTGAATTGTAGGACACAGCCATGTTGTAAAATTGCCTTTGTCCTTGTGCCTCTGTGTCACACTGCTAGTTAAGTTAGTAGTCAGTGGGATGATTTCTGGAAGTCAGCCCCATGATGGGACAGTATACGGTCAATAATACATAGTAGTGTCTGAAAAATCACATAGCAGGCCCAGCTCAAATTTCCCCTTAGCCAGATCCTACAAAGCCTGTGGCCATTTTAACATAATGTAATAAAATGGGAACAACACAAGGGGAATACAATGCAGGGATAATTGGGGAGGGGGGGGACTGAAGTTACATATCTCACTTTTGAAAATTTTGCAAAAATATATGATTCCATGAAGTAAACTCTAGGGCTCCTCCTAGGACTTAAAAAAGGTATCCATAAAGGTATGGAGCCCTGAACCTTAAGCTGCACTAGCTTCTAAGTAAATCTACCTTTGCCTTGTATGTGTGGTGGTTGAGAGGAGGTAAGGAAGAAAAGGTTGTCAAAGGCATGATGAGTCATTAGAAGATAGCTTTTTAACAGAAAACTAAAAGAAACTATAGCTGCATGGAGGGACTTATATGACACTGAAGAAGAAAGATATTAAAGGACATTTTAAAATTGCAAAGGAAAGTCTACTGGGAAAGATATAATTGTGTCAGGTAACGCCTTTTGATTACTTACTAAATGACTGGTCCAGTACTAAGTGATTTAAATTATGCTTTCATTTAACCCTTATTATATATGTGAAGCTGGTGATTATTATGCATATTATTTGATAAAGGAGGAAATGAAGGCCTACATAGGTTAAGTAACTTGCCCAACATCACATAGTTGTTAAGTGGTAGCTTGAACCTGGGTCTGTTGGGGTTCATTGTGCTTATAACCACCATGTTAGAGTAGAAACATGAGAAGCAAATAGCCAGGGAAACTGAGGATATTACTTACATTTTAGAATGACCACCAGTATATGAAACTTCTATTTATTTTCCATATTTAATCATCACTGTGCATATAAAAATATTTTACTCCCAGTCTTATTTCGCTGAATCCAAAATGAGACTTCTATTATTATCAATAGTGTGATTTTTTGTAGCAGTGAGAATTAATAAACAGTTATTCATTGACAAATATGTACTGAGGACATTTAATAATACCTAGTTTTGAAATAAGAAATGTAATGAGGAGAAATTAGCTAATGTTTTCATAGATTTTGAAATATTAAAAAGGATTTCTGCCCTATCTGGTTTTTCTCAATGGATAGAGCGTCAGCCTGTGGACTGAGGGTCCTGAGCTCAATTCCCATCAAGGGTACATGCCCGGGTTACAGGCTTGATCAACAGTAGGGGGCGTGCAGGAGGCAGCTGATCAATGATTCTCTTTCATCATTGCTGTTTCTATCTCTCTCTACCTCCCTCTTCCTCTCTGAAATCAGTAAAAATATATTTTAAAAAAAGAATCTCTAAGATGTTAGCATTATACATAATATTGGTTAATTGTGTTTTGGGAAGACCAATTTTAAATTTCCTGATATTACTGCATTAAAATTCACAAGCATAATATTTTACACATTGACTATATAATAATAAAGTTGAAAGTACACCAGGAAGATATTAAAATGTTTACTGAATATAGGCACTCAGTAAGTTAGTATCAATATATATAAAGCAAGTATTTACAAAACTAAAACAAAAATAGGTGTATCAATAATCTTAATAGAATTCAATATAGTTCTCTCAATAGCTGATAAACAGGCAAAAGATAAGTTAGTATATCAAAGACCTGAATAAAAAAACTTTAGAAAATTAACCTAATTATCTACATTAATAAAAGAGAAAGATGCAAATTGACTGTACCTTCACAACACCCACCAGCCAATCAGGAGTGAGTATGCAAATTAACCCAACACAGCTGGCAGGTTAATTTGCATACACAGGCGCCAAGCGGCTGGGGGCGGAGCGGGATGCTTGTGTCATCACCATGGCTACGACGCAGGCATTCCACACTGCCCCAGCCGCTTTGCACCACCCCAGCCACTCTGGGCCTCTGGGCAGCGTGGGAAGGCAGAAAGGTGGCTCCGGGCTGGAGTGAAGGCAGTACCAGCAGCCAGGGGAAGGAAGGCCCATTCTTGCATGAATCTTCATGCATTGGGCCTCTAATGTTAATATAAAACAGTGTAGACAACATCTATACAATACACATTCTTTACAAGTGCATATAGACCATAACAAATTTATACCACATAGTTTCAGGAATGAATTCTCAAGAAATATTAAATGGTTGAAATCCATCACAGTATAAAATTAAGATAGAAATCAATGAGTCAAAGTAAAGATAACAAAAATAACAGGAAGATTGTGAATCAAATGAAAAAGATAGAACTTAACAAAATTTATATTGATTTCAGTTTGAACTTAGAGACAAATGCACTTGGAAAACATGATGGACTAAAAATCAGGAATCTAAGTTCTCCAGCTAAAGAAGATAGAAAAAGAGCAGAAATCAAACCAAAAGAAAGGATCATTAGAGAACCTGTCTGATTTTAAATCTATGGAAATCTATGAAACAGTTGTCAGTCACTGAAACAATAGATAGCATAAAACCGTCCTCTCAGAGAGAAGGGAAACGAACCAAAAGAATCTTTTGATTGCATGCCTTACTGCCTGGGTTTAGTTTCCAGATTGTTCTACAGAGAGAGGAAACCTAAACAAATTCTGAAGGAATTGCTGAATACAGAGAGATCTTAAATCAGGAAAGCCAGAGTAGACAGAAATTGTGAGGTTAGCTACAGGAAAGGAGGGAGCTGTAGTAACAATGATCTCTGAAGATCTGTAGTAAAGAGAACCTGAAGCATCTGTAAGTAACCAAAAGCACTGACTGTTACTATTAACCCAGTAACTTCTTTGATATTTATAGAGCACTATATCCAATAAATGCAAAGTACACATTCTTTTCAAATGTAAATAGACTACTGGCCAACATAAATCTTATGCTGACCAATAACGGATAGGAAGCAGGAAGACTCCTTCAGATAAACTTATGGCCCCTCCTTCTCCCAGGGGACTGTTCCGACATGGTTCCATAAGGTTCTCCCTTGAAGATATTCCTGTGACAGAGTACTGGTTGTGTTTCCTTATGAAACTTGCAATGTGTCACCTGTTGTTGCTTTCCCTTCATTCCTGCCTCACTTCACTTTCTTGTCGCCCTGGGCTTGTATCTCCATGTAAACTTTGCCTCAGGCTCAGAGAACTGGAACAAAGACAGTGTGAAGAGTAGCAGTAACTGCCATTTCTAAGTATATACTCTATGCCAGACATTGGTTAGTCTATGGGGTAAAGAATGAAAAAAACATGGTTATTTACTTTGAGAATTCATAATCTAATAAGACACACCTAAAATCACAAAACTGCCTAACTACTGACTATGGCTACATCCTGCAAATTCATCAATATTGATTAACAAAGATCAATATTTTCACTGATTGTGACATTTTAAGTGCACCAGTAATTTTTATTTCATACTTCTCACTGAGATTCCCGATTCTTTTTCCACTAGAGGCCGGATGCATGAAGATTTGTGCAAGAATGGGCATTCCTTCCCCTGGCTGCTGGCACAGCCTTCACTCTAGCCAGAGCCGCCTTTCTGCCTTTGCTCTGGCCTGGAGCCGCCTTTCTGCCTCCCATGCTTCCCAGAGGCGCAGAGCAGCTGGGGCGATACGGAATGCCTGTGTAGTTTCCATGGTGACAATGCAAGCGTCTCGCCCCACCCCAGCTGCACAGTGCCTACATATGCAAATCAACCCACCTTCTTTGTCAGGTTTATTTGCATACTCACACCTGATTGGCTGGTGGGCATCACAAAGGTATGGTCAATTTGCATCTTTCTCTTTTATTTTATTTTTTTAATTAAATCTTTATTGTTCAGATTATTACATTAGTTACTCTTTTTTCCCAACATAACTCCCCTCCACCCAGTTCCCACCCCACCCTCCACCCTCACACTCAGAATGTAGACATTTCAGCTGTGAAAG
>NW_006294654.1:2622792-2628653 GCF_000327345.1 Myotis davidii | reverse complement strand
AGGCCCACTTCTCCCGTTTGAGTCTGGGTCCCCAGAGACTTGCCTGGAACTGGAGCTCAGAGCCTGAGACTTCCTCCGGATTGAAACAGACAACCGCACCCTCAGCCACCAGCCCGCTCCGCATGCACTCCGCACCTTTGTATTTTACTTCCGCACTGCGCCTCCTCTGAGTCTCAGTGTTTTTCTCTTTCCTCCTAGTTGTAGAATTTCCACTCAGCCAGCTTTCCTGTGGTTCTGGATGATGTCCATTTCGTCTTTTAGTTGTATTTTTGAAGTGGTTGTTCAAGGCAGCAAACTCTGGTGTTTACCTATGCCGCCATCTTGGTTTCTCTCTCTTTCTCTTTTATTAGTGTAGATACTCAGCATTGGATAGCCAAAATGTATTACTGATAATTAGTATTGGAGAGGCTTCCTAGCTTGGAAGCGATTATCTCATCAATATCCTAAGCCAAGACACTGGTCATAGACTGGTAAACATTGGTTTTTTGTGGCATTTGAATAGAAAGCAGAGAGACCTCAGGGCTCTGTGCAGTGTTTCCCTTCTTTATAAAACTTTTTCATTTCTTTGAGTGAGCCAAAGCAGATCAGGCAGTAGCTATGCTCTCTGCCAATGTGGTCACTGACCAACAGTATTTAAGTCATTAATCTGTAAAGTGCTTTGGAATACATAGAATACAGAAGTATTTGATTTTACATACTGCCTCTTATATCCTGGGTTTCCCCCAGTACTCTGCAAAGTAACTAATTTAACTAAATTACTGGGCATACAATGACTTTGTAAGAAAATGGACAGCAGCATGCACTTATTAGTATACATAAAGGTTTATTCCTGGGAACACTATCAGATCTGCATATTTGATAAATATTTGTTGAAATCAAACTATGTTCCAGGCATTATTTTAGGCACTAGAGGCAGAAAATAGTTTGTTGAGGAATCAAGACAGGGCTCCATGTGAATGTACATTTGCTCTGAGACCTAAATGAGTCTACCCACAAATATCTTGGGGAAGTATTTTAGGCAGAAGGAACTACTGTGGTGTTTCTCAAACTAACTTCACCGTTTATTGCAACATGGACATCTCCCACATCTAAAAAGGGAGCAAAGTTTATCTTTATATCAAGTGCCCCTGAGAGGCAGAAAACATGGCCATCTATGACTATCAGGCATCCTGAGATCTATCTCTGATTGATTCTGTGTAAGCAAGTTACTGGATATTTCTCCATTATGGAAAAAAGGAAAGATATCAACTTCCTTTTCCCTTTCTGTGTGATCAATAAAATGTAGGTTGGAAATTGTTCTGAAAAAGAAGATAAAAATTGCCATCCTAGCATACTGATCAAATAAAATATACCATATATTAGTGGACTTGATCCTAAATGAATGAACTAATAGTAAACTATTGACTTCAGTCAAAAACCATTTAAGTTCTTAGAAATCATAATCTCAAAATACCTGAAAATATGTAGCATATGTTCTTTTCTAGACAATGGACCGGTTGCCAGATGGACTATAAAGGTAAACCATACCTGCTCCTTGCTCTTAAAATTGCTCCAAGTCTAATGGAGGAGGCAGGCACAACAAATAAATGATTATAGTGTAATGTTGCCGAGAATGTGCAATGAGAGCACAGAAGGAAAACATACTAATGCGCCCAGCAGGAGAAAGAAAGGCAACATATTTGATGAGCATCAAAGGATAAGGACAAGTTAATCAGCTGTGGAGAAGAGCTAAAAGATTTATGTGATCTGTTAATGAGTTTGGATCTTTTTTGTGGGGAGAAAGGCTATCAGAGATAATAGAATATGTATATACATATGCACACATACATACATACATACACTGTAAGACAATTCTGGTGGCAGCCTTGGGTATTATATAGAATAAAGGAAAGGACTGAAGACTATCCAGGTTACTTAAGGATAAAGCCCTAGTTATGGCAGTGACTGTGACAGTAACAGTGGCAGTGAGAGTGAAGGGAAATAGTCACAATATTTAAGCCATATTTTGTCAGTGCAGGTCTAAGATCTAATTAATGTCTGCTTGCATGGGGGAATGAATAAAAGGAGAGGGAGAAGTCAAAGTTAACTTGGAGGTTCTAATGCAAAGGAGGGGACTCAAAGAAAAGGTCATGCCCAAAGGAAAAGATAATTGGTGAGAAAACAGCAACTTCCAGTCTCTCATCTCCTTATGCCAGCTTCATTTTCCTAGTTATTCACTTAGCAACACTGGCTGTTTGGAAATCTCAGTCATATTTATAAGCAGAAAAGCTTTGACCATTAAAAGTGAAAGATAGCCCTAGCTGATTTGGCTCAGTGGATAGAGCATCAGCCTGTGGACAAAAGGGTTGCAGATTAGATTCTGGTCAAGGGCATGTACTTCAGTTGCAGGATCTCCTCCCAGACCCTCCTCAGAGCTCATGTGGGAAGCAACCAATCACATGGATGGTTCTATCTGTCTCTACCTCTCCCTTCCACTCTCACTAAAAATCAATGGAAAAATATTCTCTGGTGAGGATTAACAACAACAACAAAATGAAAGATGGATGGAGAAGAGAAGCCTTGCAAATAGATGTATCTGGATTTAATTCTCACTTCTAACACTTATTAGCTTGATAACCTTGGGCAAGTCCATACCTCCCTGAAATGTACTTATTTCAGTATATAAAATGGGCATAATAACATATCACAGAATTCTTTTAGGAATTTTAAATGTTATTAAAATGAAAGTACACAATGTGTGGAAAATTATGGGCTCCTCAATAGGTGTTTGAACTTTCATTTTCTCTACTACCCCCATCCCCCATCAAAGAAAGAAAAATTATTTTTTGTCTTTTTCTTCACAACAAATATTTTATTGTCTAAAGTTAAAGTTAATAATTTGATTGGTCAAATTAAAAAACATAGTGCAAGCTACATTTACAGTGGGTAGTTCTTCCACATTGTAAAAGGCCATGCTTACAATCTCCCTCCTCATACACCTCTGAAAGCACTGGTCATTCCTCCTAAGTTTCTTGTTGCAAAAGCATTTATCTATTATTATTTTACTATTTTTTATTAGAAATGAATAGTGAATTGTATTTGTTTTGAGGATGTTTCAAATGATTGTATAGCTTTTCTCTCTTTTGACTTTGTTATATGATAAATTATATTTTGTTACATTACATTGTTATTTATTATATATTATACCATGTTAACTATATTATAATTATAATTAGAGTGGCATTTTGGTTCAGGAGTAGACAAGCCAATCAGTGGAACAGGAAACATCTTAAATTAAAATTAGACTCAAGAGCATAGGGATTTTAAATTATAATAAAATTGACATTTTGGATCAGTAGCAAAAATTAGTCAACAAAAGTGGGAATACATGGCTAATCATTAATACATTCTACATATGTAAACAATTTGAAAATAAAAAAAATATATAAAAGTATCAGTGGAAACCAGGGAGACTTGAAAAAATTATTCATGAGAAATAGTTAAGTTCCAAAGGAAAAAATGATACATTTAATTATATAAGAATTAAAATGTTCTCCATGACAAAACACACTAAAAAGGTCAGGCCCTAGCTGGTTTGGCTCAATGGATACAGCGTTGGCCTGCGGACTGAAGAGTCCCAGGTTTGATTCCGGCCAAGGGCACATGCCTGGGTTGCGGGTTCAACCCCCCCTAGGGGACCTGCTAGAGGCAGCCAATCAATGATTCTCATCATTGATGTTTCTTTCTGCCGAAACCGGTTTGGCTCAGTGGATAGAGCGTCCGCCTGCGGACTGAAGGGTCCCAGGTTCGATTCCGGTCAAGGGCATGTACCTGGGTTGCGGGCACATCTCCAGTGGGAGATGTGCAGGAAGCGGCTGGTCGATGTTTCTCTCTCATCGATGTTTCTGGGTCTCCGTCTCTCTCCCTTCCTCTCTGTAAAAAATCAATAAAATATATTTTAAAAAATGAGAAAAAAAGGTCAGAAAAATAGGCAAAATAAGTTGGGAAATGATTGTAGAAATATATGTGCTTTCTCTCTCTACATCTTTTGAGAGAAGCACATGGACCTTTTCCTTTAATCTATAATATGAGTGTCAATCTATATTGTAAGTGTAGGTTCTTTTTCTTTCATCTAGAATGTTAAGTGTCAATTTGGGGCACTGGTTCTGAGCACAGACTCCAGAGTTCTCCTGATTTCACCACTGACCATACACACAATCTTGTGAATATTACTTCACCATTCTAGAGGTTGGAATCTCAATGAAAAATGAAAGCAAAAGAAGGACCTTCTCCAAGGAAGAGTAGGAGGTTTAAAAGAGTAAATATGCCCTAACCGGTTTGGCTCAGTGGATAGAGTGTGGGCCTGCGGACTGAAGGGTCCCTGGTTCGATTCCGGTCAAGGGCATGTACCTTGGTTGCGAGCGCATCCCCAGTAGGGGGTGTACAGGAGGCAGCTGATGGATGTTTCTCTCTCATCGATGTTTCTAATTCTCTATCCCTCTCCATTCCTCTCTGTAAAAAATCAATAAAATATATTTTAAAAAATTAAAAGAGTAAATATATAGACCACTTAGGACAGTACCTAGGAAAAGAGAGCTCAATAGAGTGTTAAGTAAATAAAAAAACAAACGAATGGAAGAAATAAATGTGGTGAATTAAATTTACATATTACTGACATTAAATCACCTTTTATATCTACAGGATGACCCAGGTTGGCCATGCTTTTGCTCATTCTGGTGAACTTAGGTAGCTAATATAATAGTTTAAAATTTTTAGTTTTATGTTCACAACTAAATTTGACCAGTAAATTACTTTTTCCTCATGATCCTTATCTATTTCCAGGATCAAGAGTACATACACTTTATAAGATGAATAAAAGAGCATTTTTCCCATACTCTCTAGAATTTTTCTTTATTAAGATTTGCATTATCTATTTATAGAAGTTTGGTAGAATTAACCTACCAAATAATATGTCTATTATTTTCTTGGTAGAAGATTGTAAACTATTGATTTAATTTATTTAGTGGTTAAAGAGCTCTTCTACATATATATTTTCTGTTGTGTCATTTTTGAGAAACTTTAGTTGCTAGAAAATTGTCCATTTTACATTCATGTTCACATTTACTGGCAATTCAAATGTTTACAATCTTTGCTATAACACTGGTCCCATTCTTTCAGTGTACTATTTATTTATATCTTCATTTTTCTTAATCAAAGTGCTTATCTGTCTTTTTAAAATATATTCTTATTGATTTCAGAAAGAAAGGGAGAGGGAGAGCGAGAGAGAAACGTCAATGATGAGACAAAATCATTGATCAGCTGCATGCTCCTTACTAGGGATTGAGCCTGCAACCCGGGCATGTGCCCTTGACCGGAATTGAATCCGGGACCCTTCTGTCCTCAGACCCTGACTGGGAATTGAACAGTGACCTCCTGGTTCATAGGAAGAGGTATACTCAATCACTGAGCCACATCAGCCAGCCTGTCTTCAAGTCTTTTAAAAGAATACCATTCTGACCAAACGGATCACCTGAGTTTTATACTTTTTCTTTTTTTATTAATTTCTACTTATATTTTTATTATCTATTTCCTTCTATGCTTTCTGGGTTTATTGCTTTGCTTTTCTGATGTCAGTTCAAACAGTTGGTCATTAATTTTAATAAATCTTTTTAGTTATAAAAATGTTTAAATCCTTTTGAAGATTTAGGGTTAATGTAAACATGTAAGGGTCGGCTCCTCCACAGTGTTGCTGGCCCAAGGCTTAATTCACTCCATAGCAATAAATATTTTGGCAGACTACCCTGTCTTTTCTACCTCTCACTTTTCTTTGGAGAGATGCTCTTTTAAATATCCTCTACTTCCTGTAGGACCAATAACTCAAT
>NW_006294654.1:2612132-2622672 GCF_000327345.1 Myotis davidii | reverse complement strand
TCATGTCTAATCTGCTGTTTTACACAACCATTAAGTGTTCGACTTTATGCAGGAAATGTATTTTTTACATTTAAAAAAGATTTTGCCCACCCTTCTAAAATATTCTGATTCCTTTCTTAAGTTCTAATTTATATATTTACTTTCTATCTTGCACTGATATTTTCAAGGTCTGATGGCTTTGGGAATCTAATCATGATAATGATTGTTTTTTGCGGATTTCCTCGTTATTGTGTACATTTAGATCATGGGCTCAAGTTTGGCTAAACTTTATCTGTGAGAATCCTATAAGCCAAAGTTGCAAAGATTTATTTTAAAGCCTTTTAAACAAAGATTCAGGAGATTTTTTTTTTTGTAGCATAAATGAGTCAGAAAAAAAAAAATGTTTTAAACACATTTTAAAAGATTCCAATTATTCCTAATAAGAGAAGGAGAGTATAGGTTACTCATTTTTAATGTGGATTCACTGAAAGGCATTTTTATTAAGTGGATGAAGGTTGTTTAAAAAGAATAAGAGTGAAGCATTTTTAGTACTTGTATGTGTTAAGAACAGTGCTAGGCTATCTTACACTCTATATTAACCTAGCCTCACCATTTTACCTACGTGAAAAGCAAGGTTTGAAGTGTTTTTAGTAATTTACTAAGCAGTAAACTCAAGCAACAATTAATGTCAAACCTGTCACACCAAAGTTTGAGCTTGAGATTGATGGAAATAGCACTAAATGAAAAGTGTGGAGATACTTTTTAAATTTCATATACTTTCATTGACTCTATTTGACTGGAGATCAATCGTTTCATCTATATGGGCCTAATTTTCAGAATTACGAAAGTTGGAAACTTGAGTAGAAGATCTCTCTAAATGGTTGGTCTTCCTATTCTAAAATATTTTCTTAAATTGGCTTCATACAAGAATTGTCCTTGCAATATATGTATACTGCCACCAAGTGACAGTAGAGAGTACTAGTTCCTTTTTCCCCCCTTTTGAGTGGGGAATATAGTTGACATAAGACTTATCCATCAAAAGTACATCCTAGTAATATAACAGTAAATTGATAACATGATCAATTAGTACATACTTTAAAACAGGCTTTACACTGTGGTATCACATTAGAAGCACCTGTGGACATTTTTAAACATAGGGGAAATCCAGAACCCGTTGAGAATCTTCAGAGATGGGACTCAGGCATCTGGATTTTGTTTTTTCTTTCAGAGGTGATTCTGATATGTAGTCAGTTTTAGGAAAAATGAAAATAAACCATAATAGCTCCTTCCACTAACTGCTGAAATTTTATATCTAATCTTTAGTCAATTACATATATATTCATATACATATGTGCACATCTACCAAAAATGTCTACCTTCAGCCTACTGATGAGTAAGAAAGGGCTAAAAGGGAAAGGAACTATTGATTGACCAATCTTTCTCTTTCCTCCCATGTTAACACTTTCATTCTAAATTGTTGGCTAATAAAGAGAAGTAACATAAATAAGAAAAGAATATGATAGTGTTTCTCGGTCAATCATGTTTCTTAGAACATTAATGCTTTCTTTCTGTGCTTAAAGTAAGTTCTGGTTCAAATGGAAAGGATGGCCTCTCAGGGCTGTCAGTACCCCCACTTAGTCACAGACCTAACATGCATACCTGTATTTGCTTTGCGTCTCACTGAATTCCCATGCATCATGGATCCACTGAATTCTGAGCTCATGGGCACTATGAATGCTGGCGTGCAAACAGGGTGGCGAGGAACAGTGCTAAGCCTGCATACTGCATGTATGTCCTTTACTTACATGTATGCTCCACTGTCATATTAGATTTCACTTTTGAAACACAAATTCAAAGATGTAATTATTAAGACTATGAACACATCAATAGCAGAACATTCAACTAAGTGCAGGTCCCCGTGACTGCACAATTACATGACAAAGAAGCCTGTCCTTAGCCCACCTCACTTCTCTTCCCAGCCCTGATTCCATCCTGTATTCCTTCATGAATACTTCAGCCCAGACATGCAAACTATACCCATCCCCTGCAAACAGCTATGTGTTGGCCATCTACGCTTGTGAGTACAGGTCAAGGGAAGAGGTCTCCGCAGGCACTGAAAGCAGGCTTGAGGCTTCAGAGTGCGAAACTACCAGCATCAAGGGATCTGATCCATTTGGGCACATCCCCTGAATCCCATAACCTCTTCACTCCAAGAGGCAGATCAGAGTGGGACCTGCTGAAAGCACAAGGTCCATGGTAGGGACTACATTTGTGTGGGTCTTAAATATTTCGATCATCAAATGCCATCTTTGTGTGTGTTTTTCTTCATTTTCATCATAACTCATATTATTGTAAATTTATCATAAGTTCCATCTGATGCTGAGTTTTAGCTTTATTAGTATAATTTCCCTGTGGTCACATGCCTCTCTTTTCATCTTTTACATATGTCCTTTCTTAAATCAATCTTATTGGAGAGATACTTGAACAGCCACAAAAGGCTCTGTGGACAACTCCTCAGTTTCTCCCACACTTACAGTATTAATGACAGTATTGTCAGAATTTCATTTTCCGACATTACTGTGAATTGACACAGCTAAGTGAAAGATTTAGAATAAGAAAATTGTAGAAATTTTTAGTCTTATGAGATCTGGGGCTGAAGTAGTTATTAAGAGGTTTTTTGATTTTTTTTTCCTAAGTGGAACAGGTAATTGGATGCATAACAAATCGCAAGTCTCGGACCTACCCACTCTCAGTAAAATGCTCTGTACTATATTGTTGCCGAAGAGAATTAGCCTGTAATATCTCAATACTTTGACCTGTGAGTAATGCCAAGAAATAAAAATATAAGAAAAAATAGCATGCCTTGCCCTAACTGGTTTGGCTCAGTGGATAGAGCGTCGGCCTGAAGGCTGGAAGGTCCCAGGTTCAATTCCAGTCAAGGGCATGTACCTTGGTTAAGGGCACATCCCCAATAGGAGGTGTGCAGGAGGCAGCTGATTGATATTTCCCTCCCATCAATGTTATATTTAAAAAATAGCATGCCTTTAAAAATTGCTAAATAAAACCAAATGTTACAGTTTCTCACTTTATAATGAATATTAGCATTTCTTATTTAATATTTATTTATGTAAGAAAGTTTCTGTACTTAAAAAATCCTAATAAGATTTATTGATTTGGTCAGTTCATTTTTCTTTAACTAAAGAACTCCTAACTTTTATATTTTAAACAACTGATGAAACACAACTCTGGATTGGAGGATCTAAAAGAAAAATCAGACCCAGTATTAGAACTCAGATAGGTAGATGAAAATATGGAGTATGTATGCCTATGGAAGCCTTGGCTAATCAAAGTCCTCTTGGAGCTTCATTATTTTATCTTATTTGGAAACATTAATTACTAAAATAGATTTATCTATGCCCTGTTTTTTATAAAGAAACTAAAGATATTGGGTCCATTAGTAAACAAGTCTTATGACACATTAAACAAAATGTACAGTGAAGAAATATATTTTTAAAAGTTATTAAATGTGTTCATAAATATATCAACCCAAAGAACACTAACTGCTTAGTTTTTAGTTGTCATTAGAAATTGAGGTTCCTAAGAGTTAAAATTTCTAATTAAGATAGAAAGAAACTGTATGTTTTTTAGTAATAGAAGATATAAGGTATGGGAATACATTTTTGAAGGTATTAAAAGAACAAGGTTTGTCTTAAAATAAGGTAGGTCATTTCTGAATGAGTAAAAAGAGGCAAACTAAGAGGGACTAAGAAAGTTGTAGAAGGTCTATGAAGAAAAATCTTGAGAAAATTGTGTATGTAGTTAAACTGAATAAGATTGAAATGTAAGTAAGTAAGTAAATGAATTTAAATATCAAGTAAGTTAATGCAGAATAAGAGTTTGATTCTTTTTCAAGCTGTTAAAAGTCCTTTTTTGAAATAAGTCAGGCAGAAAAAGCTAAGAACCATATGATTTTACTCAGATGTGGGATATCAACTGAAACCGGTGGACACAAACAGCAGTGCAGTAGTTGCCTGAGAGAAGGGGAAGGGCAGTTAGGGGATGAAGAGGGCCTAATAGGAAGATGATATGACTTTGGGTGGGCACATGGTGCAATATACAAATCTTATAACATAGAAATCCATACTTGAAACCTATATGATCCTATTAACCAATATCACCCTAATAAACTCAAAGAAAAACAAAAAATAAAACAAAACAAAAAAACTCTAAGTAGTGGTTTCCCCTGTGGAGGGAGGCAGGGCACAGGGTGGGGAGGGGCCCAGAGGGCTAGAAGACTTGCTCACAATGTCGTTCTCTGGTTGGGTAAGGGGTTCGTAAACATATGTTTATTTATTATGTGTGATACTAGAATAAACAAACAAAATAAAAAGTCAAATAAAATTGATACAAAAATTAAAAATAGAAGACCTTTTTATTGTAACTATGGGTAAATGAATAATTTAATATTGTTTCATAATGATATATAATTTTTTTGGTCAAGTGTTTGACAAACTTCCCAGTGTTTAAATTTTTTAAAATATATTTTTATTGATTTCAGAGAGGAAGGGAGAGAGAGAGAAACATCAATAATGAAAATGAATCTATAGATTGCTTTGGGTAGTATGGACATTTTGATGATGTCGATTCTACCAATCCATGAACACGGTATGTTCTTCCATCTCTTTACGTCTTCCTCTATCTCTTTTTTCAGTGTCCTGTAGTTTTTCGCATATAGGTCTTTTACCTCCTTAGTTAAGTTTATTCCTAGGTGTCTTATTTTTTTGGTGCGATGGTAAATGGGATTGCTTTTATAGTCTCTCTTTCTGTAAGTTCGCTATTGGTGTAAAGAAATGCCATAGATTTCTTGGCATTAATTTTGTATCCTGCTACATATCCTGCAGCAGCAATCCTGAGAAAGAAGAACAAACTAGGTGGGATCTCAATACCAGATATAAAGATGTATTACAAAGACACTGTTCTTAAAACAGCCTGGTACTGGCACAAGAACAGACATATAGATCAATGGAATAGAATAGAGAACCCAGAAATCGACCCAAACCACTATGCCCAATTAATATTCGATAAAGAAGGCATGAACATACAATGGAGTCAAGACAGTCTCTTCAATAAATGGTGTTGGGAAAATTGGACAGATACATGCAAAAAAAAAAATGAAACTAAACCATTAACTTACACCATACACAAAAATAAACTCAAAATGAATAAAGGACTTAAACATAAGATGGGAAACCATAAAAATACTAGAGGAATCCACAAGCAGCAGAATCTCAGACATATGCCAAAGCAATTTCTTCACTGATACAGCTCCTAGGACACTTGAAACTAAAGAGAAAATGAACAAATGGGACTACATCAAAATAAAAAGCTTCTGCACAGCAAAGGAAACCATCAACAAAACAACAAGAAAGCCCACTGCATGGGAGAACATATTTGTAATGTTATCACCAATAAGGGTTTAATCTCCAACAATAACAGGAAACTCATACAATTTAACAAAATGAACATAAACAATCTAATTAAAAAATGGGCAATGGACCTAAATAGACACTTTTCAAAAGAAGACGAAAGGAAGGCCAAGAGACATATGAAAACATGCTCAAAGTCACTAACTATCCGAGAGATGCAAATCAAAACGACAATAAGATACCACCTCACACCTGTCAGAATGGCTATCATCAACAAATCAACAAATGACAAGTGCTGGAAACTGGAGGGCATTATGCTAAGCCAAATAAGCCAGTTGGAGAAAGATAAGTATCCCATGATCTCACTCATTTGTGGAGTATAATGAACAAAATAAACTGATGAACAAAAACAGATCCAGAGACAGAGAAGCATCAATCATACTGTCAAACCTCAGGGGGAAGGTAGGGGAGGGTGGGGGTAAGGGGGAGAGATCAACCAAAGGACTTGTATGCAAGCATATAAACCTAACCAATGGACACAGACAACAGGGGAGTGAGGGCATAGGTGGGGGGGGTATTGGGGGGAGGTAATGAGGGAATGAGGACACATATGTAATAATAAAAAATATATATAATAAATAAAATAAAGTACTAAAATAAAAAAAGAAAATGAATCATTGATTGGCTGCCTCCTGCAGGGCCCCCACTGGGGATTGAGCCTGCAACGTGGGCGTGTGCCCTTGACTGGAATCAAACCCAGGACTCTTCTGTCCACAGGTCGACACTCTATCCACTGAACCAAACATACAAGGCTCCTGTATTTAAATTTTAAAGGACTCTTTTCTTAACCTAGAAATGGCTTTGGGTTGTTCCAATGGGCCCCTGGAACACCTCAAAGACTTGCTTGCTCTCCTTACAGGGGAAAGATTTAAAACTAATTAGGCCTGTTTGAGATACCTAGATCACACAGGAAGCTTTGTCAACTAAGGGCATAATTATATTCTGTGTGTGTACATGTATTACTACTAAAATATTTAAGGTTTTTATAAAAATCTCCAAAAGTCTGCAGAGTTCTGATACAATTTTATTTGTAAGTCTAATTGTTATCTTAAAATCTTAACATGTCATATTACTCTGATGCTTTTGCAAATGTTTCATCTTTAGAAAGATCCATAGAAAAGACTCTAACTTATACTGAACAGTTTCTTGATAATAAACTTTTAGATCATACCTCTAAATTAGATAAAGGTTTGCAAAGCTCTAAGGAACAATTTGGTTCATAAACTTCTGACACGCTCAAGATAAATAAGAATTGATTATATGGGACTGGATGAACTGAAGGCAATCATTATTTTTATAACTTTTTTGTTGGAAATATTGCTGATTTTTAAAAATCTTTTTCTTTTCCAGATATAAGAAAACTTGTTTTCTCTGAAATAACTTCTGACTTAGTGCAGTTTGGTAAATTATACTGTTGTAAGCGATGTTAAAACATTTATACTTTTCTCCCTACCTGACTGATCCCTCCAAAGATTTAGAGACTCTGAATTAGTATTATTATTTTCATGCCAATATGGTTGTTAGCATGAATCTGATAAGAATCTGTTCTTTTTGTAACAGGACACAATTGGTAATTGGTTTTATCAACCAAGACTTTGACTAGAATGCCATGTTTGAATGAGACATGCAGACTCTGGAAAGTCACCAGAAAGCTCTAAGGAATTAATGTTGACTTTAGAGTCTAAAGAAGACCCTTGGGGCCCTGGCCAAGTAGCTCAGTTGGTTGGAGTAAGCATGGTCTCCATGCATGAAGGTTGGAGGTTTTATCCCAGTCAGGGGATATGTGGGAGTCAACCAATGAATGCATGGGTGGGTGGAACAGCAAATCAATCTCAATCAACCTCTCTCTCTCTCTCTCTCTCTCTTTCTCTCTCTCTCTCTCTCTCTCTCATTAAAATCTGGGTTTTTTTTAAGCCCCTTGGAAAAACAGCCTGGTGCCTTGCTTACATGGTTCATGGCAAGGAATGAAGGTAAGGAATGAAGGACTCCCTAACCGGTTTGGCTCAGCGGATAGAGCATCGGCCTTTGGACTCAAGGAATGAAGGTTGCTTGCAGGGGAGATGATAAAAGAAGAACCTCAAGTCATTTTGGGGAATCTAAAAACCTGAGGAATTCACCCACATTGTTAGGTATTGTAGGTATTCAATAACACTAATCGTCATGGAAATGCAAATCAAAACCACATTGAGATATCACCTCACAGCTGTTAGGATGGCTATTATCAAAAACATAAAGCTAACAAGTAGTGGTGAGAATGTGGAAAAATTGGAACCCTTATACGCTGTCGATGGGAATGTAAAATGGCACAGAAGCTATGGAAAACAGTATGGAGGCTCCCAACAAATTAAAAATAGAACTGCCTTATGATCCAAACATCTCGCTCTGGACATAGAGCCAAAAGAATTGGAATCAGGATCTCAAAGAGATACCTGCATTTCCATGTTCACCTCAGTATGATTCACAATTGCCAAGAGATGGAAACAACCTAAATGTCCATCACAGATAAATGGATAAAGAAAATGTGATATATACATACCATGGAATATTATTCAGCCTTAAAAAGGGAAATCCTGCCATCTGCAACATGAATGTACCTGGAAAACATTATGCTAAGTGATATTAGCTAGTCACAGAAGGACAAAAACTGTATGATATATGAGGTATCTAAAATGGTGAAACCCTTAGAGAGTAGAATGGTGGTTACCAGGGTTGAGGGAGGGGAGATTTTAACAGGCACAAAGTTTCAGTTATGCAAAATGAATAAGCTCTAGAAATCTTCCGTACAACATAGTGCCCACAGTTCAGTATTATACAGTTACAAATGAAGAGGATAGATCTCATGTGCAGTGTTCTTATCACAAAAAACAAATAAACAACGTGGCAGGTGGAGACTTTTGGAGGTGAAGGATTTGTTTCTTACCTTGATGCTGGTGATGGCTTCATGGACAGAGGCATATCTCTGAACTGACTAAGTTGTATTCATTAAATATGCCCATTTTTGTGTATCAATTACACCTCAATAAAACTGTCTAAAAATATTACGTGTATTGCTTTAATTAGATAAATGTAAGATGCTGATAAATTTGAAGTTTGGTTAGTATGTGTTTTTGGTACCTACTTTAAAATATTGCTTATATTAAATTGAATGAAATCAATAAAAGGAAAAAAGTTCTACGCCTTTTATGTAATAGGGTTTCCAGTTCAAGCCCAGGCCAATTACCCCTCTGACACCTGCAGCTGGCATTTTAAATGATCAGAAAAAATAGCTGCTAGCAATGGTTTTTCAAAGCCAGCGTGGCTGCACACCATGTCATGATTTCTCTAGAAAAGCATCTCAGGGAGAATTAGATTAATTTTTAAAGGCTCTTTACCCTTGGGTTTACTGTAAGAATTCATCACTTTAACGCCTCATGTTTATTAAATAACTCCATGTTTTATATATGATGTTTATAGAATCTGGTTGTGTGAGGGGTTTATCTTTGACTCACTCCATGGTTCCATGAGATAATCAGGTGCGAGAAGATGTTAACAAGTTAATAAACAGAGCCCTGATCTTAATGGCTTAAGAGAGACTTAGCTCTATGCTATATATAATTGTGTCCAAATATTTTAAAAAATTAATGAAAGTAAGGCATGTAATTTTAGAATCTGTAATTACAGTGGACATTACAGCTTAATATCTCACCTTACAAAAAAAAGTCTTTCTTGATTTTTCCAGTTTAACTTATTAACAGCCTTACTCTTTGTGAAGCCATGACTATTCATATTTCTATTGGTGCTGCTCTTGATGTCTATCTTACATCAGAGTCATGTACAATTTCTATACCACGTAACTTTCCAGCAACCCTAAAAGAGTTATAAAGCAGGTGGCCCTGTACTCATTTTACGGAAAAGGAAACTGAGGCTCCGAACATAACTGTCTGATGAAAGCAATACACATAGTATTTTTAGACAGTTTGAAACTTTGCTGAGGAACATACAGAGTGAACGGAAGAGGTGGGATTTGAGTGGAAGCTTGTGACTGAGGCCCAGGGCTTCTGCAGCTACATCACTTCCACATTCTCACAGACTGTGCTGGCAGTCGCGTTCCCCGAGATGGTACTAGAAGATGCTACCGAACTGAGCAGGACCACAGGTGGCCAGCACGACAGAACCGTGGCCACATTTTTCCATGTTAGAGGTGTAACCGTGGGCAAAGCAAGAACAATCCAGCAGGACACACAAGCATATCCTCCAAAATACACGGTCTCCTTGTTTTTGACCTTCACCTTCTCAATGGCTCCAGTTCTTTGGCTTCAGCAATGAGATGCTTTCCCTGTCAGTGAGCCAAGGGCCAGAGGCAATGCGGCGGGAGATCTCTTCCCTCTCTCCCTGCTCCACAGAGAGCTCTCTGCTTGGGAGGTGAATGATAACAATAATGCTGAGTGAGGGGAGGGGACAACAGAGACTTGTAAAAACCACGGTATTTTCTGGCTTGAAATTGGCTTGTGGTGATAATTGACTTTAAAGGGTCCAACAAAGAAAAGCAGTTATAAATTGACAATAACGATTAGGCATCAAAATTGTTTCTCACTTAATTCTCAATGCTAAAGATTAAGAGCCGATAACTTACCTATAACCTCCTGTTAATGCGGCAGATGGCAAGCTGTATTAGACTTTCCAATTTTTCCATGATTAATATCTAATGGGGCTATTTTCTACCCATTAGGACATTTCTCCTTGTTACATAAAGTTAATTAATTATGAATTCCTTACAATTAAAATTTTAATGTTTAGTTATTTGACACACTAGTGGTGAGATTAAACATTTAAGAAGAATAAAAGCCTCATATGGATTGCATTATGGAGAGCAAGTTTTGCATTGGCCAAATGTTTCTAATAAGGGGAGGCTTTCCATTTCATTGACAGGAAGTAGAGGACACCTCAGCGACCTCCAGATGAGAAACACTCAGAGGTACATCAGAGAACAAATTGACTCCTTTGCTGCTGCCTAATTTTAGTTTTCCAAATGATATGTCATTTGTTACTTTTCAAGAAATTATTTTCCAAGAAAAAGATTGTCTTGTTTATTTTGT
>NW_006294654.1:2593689-2612007 GCF_000327345.1 Myotis davidii | reverse complement strand
AGAAAGAAAGAAAGAAAGAAAGAAAGAAAGAAAGAAAGAAAGAAAGAAGAAAGAAAGAAAGAAAGAAAGAAAGAAAGAAAGAAAGAAAGAAAGAAAGAAAGAAAGAAAGAAAGAAAAACTCTTGACCTACAAGAGAGTGAAATGCAATTAGTAAGAATAATACAAAGTTGGAGCTGGAGCATAACCTTGCAGGAGACATGAGAAAAAATGCTGGTACATTCATTTTTAAAATCTTCACCTGAAGATATTTTTTCTATTAATTTTTTAAGAGAGAGTGGAATAGAAGGGGAGAGACAAAAAGACAGAGAGAAAGAGAGAAAGAGAGAGAGAGAGAGAGAGAGAGAGAGAGAGAGAGAGGAGAGAGAGAATATGAGAGAGCAATTTGTTGCCTCCCAGAGATCAAAACTGCAACCAAGATACTTGCCCTTGACTGGGAATCAAACCCGCGACCCTTTGGTCTGCAGGCTGACACTCTAACCACTGAGCAAAACCAGCCAGGGCCAGGTACATTCTACAAATGCTAATCCAGAGTGTGGTACATAATGCCTTTTATGTTTGTTAAACATGTATATATGCATAGTGGGAAATATAATGATTCTTTGGTATTCTGAGACAGAAATCAAAGGAGGGAAATCATCCATCCGTCCCTTCATTCAATAATGTTTGAGTGAGCACATACTATGTGCTGAGTGAGCACTGACAGATATGACATGGAGAAGCTACACTTCGATAACACTAACAAACCCATTTCCTCTTTTAAACAACGCAAACATAATCAACGCAAACAGCTGATAGATTGAAGGGTTATGTTGTTTATTTTCTTAATAGAAGCAAGTGTGAGATTCTGCCTTCTCCCAAGTTTCAGGAATTGAAATTTCTTGTTCACGGTATAAAATAAAAACAACGGTATTTGCATCCTGATACCACTGGGGGACTGAAACACAGTGGCCTTTAGCTGTGGCTCAGGCCACAATGTTGCTTTGTCTTTCAGCCATTTATAATAATGAGCAGTGCCGCTGTGGAATTCGGAGCTGTAAGAGCAGGAAGACCATGTTAGAGTTAGTACATTAAAGCAAATTTCTAATTCTGCGTAACTAGCATGCATTTACTTCATTAACTAGCAGTTACATTTTCCACGCCTTCAATTAACACCGGCTTCATTTTACATGCTATCAGTTCAGACAAGATGTGATAAGAAAACATCATTGCCAGGCGAGCGTTCCTCAAACACAGCTGATTTATCTCTTTGGCAATTCATTAAAATGCAAACTATATTGAAATTGATTTTCAGCACTTTCAGGCAGGAATGTTTCTAATAATGTCAATTTGCAAATTTCCTCTGCTGCTGCTGCTGCTGCTTCTTTTTTTTAATTCTCTGTGCTGCAGTCGCCATGTTCAGCCGGAGGCTATTTGTATTGTGCAGACAGAAAATGAACAGCGAACATTTATTTCTCATATCTTTCTGAGGAACCTGAGGCGCATGAAGATATTTGTGCTGTAACAGGCATAGTCAATCCCCTGCACTCCCTTTAGTCGCTATATATCACCCGCAAACTCCCAGCGAGTCCTGCTGTAGCAATTAACCTGCCAGAGCTCTCTCCTGTCAGGCTCAGTCATAATAAACTCCTCCCCCCACCGCTCCCCAGAGAGACAGAGCTATAGATTCCGGCTCTGCAGCCTCCATAGCGGCTGAATTATTCAGAATCAGCATGATTAAGAAGATGACATGGTATTAGTTAAAAAGACATACGCACCTCTTTTTTTTCCTTCTTTTTTTCTCCCTGACTGAGGTTTAAACCTATTAAGGTGGAGGCAACTAATCTTTCCCCCTTTGGTGCACAGTTCCTAAAATAGGGCTTCCTGAAAGACTATTTACAATACCTTGTCAATTTCCAAGTTTATGAATAAAAGTGTAAATACCAGGAGGGATGTGTCAGCCTCAAAATGTACAGCTCAGGGAAACCTAGGAACCGGCTAAAAATAGTTTTACCCCAAAGAGACAAAGGGAGCCAGTTCCTTTTGAGTAATTGGTCATGTTTCAATTGTTATTCTTAAGAGCACAGAAAAAAATCCCCATGTTTGCGGGGTTTTTTTGGGGTCAGTTTCAAGTGGACCAAATTGTGATGAATTATAAATGAAAAATCCGGATATATACTCTGTCAGATAGCAAGTTGTTAGACGCTGGAAATAGCATGTCCCTAGCAATAAACCTTGTCTTTATGAGGATGGCAGTATTATAAATGTCATAATGGATTGCAAATGAACCAGCTGTTTATATTCTACTCTAGTATATGAATGAGAGAAGAGCAAGCCAGAAAATAAAAGGAGATTGAGGAAAATTTACTAGTACCACGTCACGGGGAAAGGAGCCCAAGGAACTCAATTTTTACGCATTCCCATCCAATTTACCCTTGCTGGTGACTTTTGGGGGGGAGTGTAGCTTTTGAAACCAATTGTATTATTCCACTTTAAGGTGCCTTCTAGTATATTCAATAGACCCATCACAGTTCTATGTTCCTGTTTCAGTCTCAAGCTGCCCTCACCATATGAGATTGGTTACTGTCAGAGGACTTTCTGAGAAGGATTTGAATGCAATTTCAAAGGCCAGACAGAGCAGCTTTCAAAACACTGCCAGCTTAGGAAAGCAGGGTTAGGAGCCCAGGAGGGGCGAGAGTCTGGCTTTCTGTTTCTCATTTCATTCATTTCACTTCAAGCCAAGCACCTTTTGATCCCAGCCCAGTGAAATTGAGGCAGCATGGCCATGCTAAGTGAGCGACCCCGCCCACCCAAAGCTCTGCAAAATGGCAATTATCCGTCCCTGCATTATCGCCAGCATCATCCTCAGTAGCCCGTAGCGACAGGCAATTCCCTTATGAGAACAGAAACACTTTGCTCTTCTATGTAAGATTAAATCTAGGTCCACCCATGAGATTGCAACAAATGGCCAGGCCGCTCATGGAGGCTTGTTAGCAGATGGCCATTTTCTGCACATCAGGATGAATCCTATGTGTTTGTTATGCAAAGTTCTCATTTCAAATCTCTTGTCCTCTTTTCTCAGCCAGACCTGAAATTCGACAAAGGGATGCAGAGGAGAGGCACAAGCCAACTTTACAAACTGAGTGTTGCTTTATGGGGCATTCCAGCTACTCTATTTACAAAGCCAATCCCAGAAGATAACCTTACCCCTTGTTATGTTTGCATTTTCACATAAGATACCTCACCCTTGGCTGCAGGTCTCTTATCTCTATAATATTCATGGAGTGCTAGCTTTTAATTAAATCATCCACAACTCTATGTAACTCAAAGTATGTATTTTTACTGCTGCAGGAACCAGTAGTTAAGGAAAAGTCTATATTTTAAACTTAATTTTAAAGCCTGAAGAGTTTTATTGCCAATGATGTCATCATGAACAGTGCTGTCCTACCAAGATGAGTCGGTTTTGTGTTTCAGCAGACATGCTGATCATCTCAGGGGCCCCAAAAGTTCAGGAGGTTCTTGACTTTCGCAGATATAATGTTCAGGGACTTGACTGTCAGAAACCCTTGGAGGTCTGTGATATGTAATCAGCTGTCATTTTCCTAAAGCACAATTTCATTCCCATGCATGGTGGATCCGGAATGCAGAGGCCAGTCACGAAGTCCCCGATGCCACTAAAATGACCATCTCTCTTTTTCAAGTATAATACACCATAACTTCCCTGACATCTCCTGAGACCCTTTTCTGGGGTTCTGTTTGTTCCCATCCTTTAAATGCTGAGGTCCAAGTCTACTAATTTATTTCTCACACTCCCCTTAGGCCATCCCATTCCATCTAGAACCTCAAGTTCTACGTGTGTGGTGAGGACTCCCAAATAAAAGTCATTCGCCCAGATCTTGCTCCTGAAATTCAAAAGCACATACGCAAACTGCTTTCTAGCACACTGGCTACCCCAGTGGCACTAAAATTCAACATATCCAAAAATGCCGGCATTATTATAGATTCCTTTGAACTGGGACTTAAAGTTTACACTCATCATCTTTACAGAAAGCCTATCAGTAGACTATCATAATCCCAAATTTTCCAGTAAGAAAAGTGGCGTTTGAAGAGGTTAACTGTCATGGTCATATACTGTAGTTATAAAGAACTATGATTTAGATCTAAGTCCATGTGACCAGAGCCTATGGTTTTAATCCCCATCCCATGCTTCCCAGCTTGGGTTTCCTGTTTTCATTTACATATTTCATCCTAATGGCCGTTTCCACTTCCAGCGGTACAATTACTTTTTCAAGGATGCTTTTTCTGATCCTACAAAGTAATTCGGGTTCCAGAACTAGAATTCTACAAATATAAAATACCTTCTTTTAATCCTAACCTAAGGATATTTTTTCCATTGATTTTGAGACAGAGTGGAAGTGAAGGGGAGAGGGAGAGGGAGATTTAATCTTTTCTATAGCCTGGGAAATTCATAGGGAAGATATAGTTGAGAAAGCAAGGAGAAATAAATGGGTGAGAGAAAGAATAGTCTAGAAGAGAGAATAGAAAATAATAAGACCCTGATGGGGAAAGCAATAAAATAAAAGTGGCATTCTCAAGTAACAGAATGATTTCCTTTAAGGTGAGAGCAAAAAGAATGACAGTGAGAAGGGCAAGATGGGACACTTCAAAGGCAAACAGGTGCTAGATTATAGTGGGTTTTACAGGTTCTATTAAAGATCCGGAAGTGCATTCTAAGGACACAACAAAAATCATTTAAGCAATGGGATAAATGAAACCCAAAGTTCATTTACTTAGTTAATTCTTAGTCACTGATGGACAGAGCCAATCTTGGATACTGAAGGTCCAAAATTTTTGTCCAGTGCATGGGGATACTGATACAGAAAGGCAGAAAAAAAAGACTAATTGTCATCTTCTTTACTTATGCATTAATAGGCCAAGTACCCCAGGGCATCACCCATAAGTAAGACATTTAGAGTCTAGAACTTGCTATGTATATGTGATATTATATATATAAATAACTTGTTAAATATCTGTTAAATATATAGAAATATGTTATATCTATCTAATATAATATATATACATATATATATATTTAATAAATTTTAGTTTAGAGCAGTTTCAGTTCACACCAAAATTACTACTATAGACTGCAGTTCTCTGGGAAAATTTCATAGGAAAGAAATTCAAGCTGAAGCTTAAGTGATGAATGACTTGGCAAGAAGAGAAAAAAACTGTCATAGAAATTAACAAATATATACCAGGAAGAACAAAAAGACTTAGGGGCTGTTGTATATGAAAACCTATCATACTAGACCAGGTGGCATATGCAAATAGGAGAATGGCATGGACAGGTCTTTAAAATTAACGTAAATCTATACAACAGCACTTTTCCTTTAGATGTTCTAGAGTGTCTTGCTCTTCTGATGTACTTCCATGTCACAATAAATTGCTAACATTGACTGAGTACTTATTAGGTACCCCTGGCACTTTCTAAGTGCTTTCATGTATAGGGCTGCACAGCATGGTCTGTGGTGGGGAGTCTGATTCCAGATCTCTACCCCATAACCACCATACTCTGCACTGATTCCCTTATAGGAGTTGCACAACCACCCCTTCACTTTTTAAAGCAATAATAGAAACTATTATGGGTATGCTGAATTCTACTTTTTTTCTCTCTCTTCTGAGATCTTATTACAAAGTCAATTATTAAAAGAGGCAAATTTGAAAAGGTCATACAACTTAAAATGTACATGTATGGCAGTGTATTGTTACTGGTGTAACAGACCGCCACAACTTGGGAGCAGAAAACAACTCAAATGTATTATCTTACTTTACTGTAGGTCTGAAGTTGAGCACCAGTCTCTGGGCTAAAACGGAGGTGTCAGCAGGACTGTGTTCCTTGCTGGAGGCTCCAGGAGAGGATTCGTTTCCTTCCCTTTTTCCATCTAGTGATTGTCCTCATTCCTGGCTTTGTGACTCTTTCTCCACTTTTATAGCGAGCAATAGCAGGTTGAGGCCTTCTCACATGGTATCATGCTGAACTTGCACCTTTCACTTAATGTTTCTTTGACTTTCTCCTCTGCCATCTCCCTCTTACACTTTTAAGCAGGGGTCCTCAAACTACGGCCCGCAGGCCACATGCAAACACAGATATTGTATTTGTTCCCGTTTTGTTTTTTTACTTCAAAATAAGATATGTGCAGTGTGCATAGGAATTTGTTCATAGTTTTTTTTTTTTTTTTTAAACAATAGTCTGGCCCTCCAACAGTCTGAGGGACAGTGAATTGTCCCCCTGTCTAAAAAGTCTGAGGACCCCTGCTTTTAAGGATCCTTATGGTTACATTGGACCTACCCAGATAATCCAAGGTAATCTCCCTATTCTATATATATAAAAGCCTAATATGCAAAATGTCCTCTCAGGAGTTGGACCAACTGGGAGTTCGATCGCTCGCTATGAAGTGCGCCGACCACCAGGGGGTGGCGCAGAATGAAGGAAGGCCCCAGCAGCAGTCAGCAGCTGGAAAGGGGAGGCCCGGCTGGCAACCGGCAGGCACTAGGGACCCTACCTGTGCATGAATTTCATGCACTGGGCCTCTAGTTTTAAGATTAGCAACCTTAATTTCTTTTTGTCATGCTGCCTGACATATTCACAGACTCTGGGGATTAGGATATGTTCATCCTTGGGGGCATTATTCTGCCTACCACAATGCTCCTTAAATATTAGTCATTTATTAGTATTTTAAATGGAATAGAAACTTAAACATAAAGCCACTAGTTATGAAATGTTTAATATTGAGTTTATAAACTCTTTCCAATACTTCACAATGGTTTTGCTCCCTCTTAATGCCATAGCAACAGTTTTGTTTTGTTTTAAACAGCTCAAATGTATGAAGTCTGTTCTGAGTGTTTAACTCAGCTTTCATAGGAACAAAAACTCCTGTCTCTTCACACTCACAAGGGGCCTGGGATTTTTATAATATGTAATTAAATTTCATAATGACGGGGGTAATTATACCTGGGATAAATACATGGGGAGAAAGGTAGCTGATGTTGGTAAATATAACTCGGTTGGAGAAGCAGAAGTGATTGTATTCAACAGAGGGACACCTATTGGTGACAGGCACGCAGCATGCAGTGCACATCCATCCCCGGGTTTTGCAGAGGGAATGAAGATTGTCCATTAATCTGAGAAAATAGTTGAGTGGAAGTTTTTAAAGAAAATTTCTCCTCTCCTACAAACAATAGAGGAGTAAGTACTGAAGTGGGTCTTGCAGGTAAAGGTCTTCATTGGGTAACTATTCTGTCAATCACAAATATTTGCATACTAATATTTGCATACTATTTCCCTTACTTCTTTTAATAAATTCCTGGACATGAATTGTTGAATTAATTGTGTACAAATTTCTCAATTTTTATATATAACTATACCAAAATAGCCTCCTGAAATATAGCTACCAATTTCACTCCTAACTACAATATATGATACCCATTTTCTTAACAAACTTGCCAAGACTCCTTACCATTTTGATACTGCCAATTAAGTTACCTAAACACAAATAGAGTATCTGAAGCCTGACTGGGTAGGTCAGTTGTTTAAAGCATCATCCTGATACCCCCAGGTTGCAGGTTTAATCTAAGGTCAGGGTACATACAAGAAGCAACTAGTGAATGCACAAATAAGTGGAGCAACAAATCTCCCTCTTCTCTCTTTCTCTCTCTCTCTCACATCAATAAATAAAAATAAATTTTAAAAAAGTATCTGAAATTCTTTTTGTTTGAATTTTTGTAATTTATTTTGAGAATGTTTTCATGTGACATTATATTAACTATTTGAGTTCCTCTGTATGACAATTGCTTACCCCATTTTCATTGACACATTTATAGTTTTCTCATTGATTTACAAGAATTCAAAATATTAAGGCCTTTGTCTTTTATGTCCTTAATTTTTGTGATTCAACTTTTTCTTTCTATGTTATATATGAGTCCTAAAGATAACCTTGAAAGACAATCCCCAAATTTCCTCTGTCCTCTGTGGGGGGAAAAAATCAATTTTAAAACACCATCTACATGTGACTTCCTGTGGCTAGTAAATTTCCTAATAACATTAGCATGTGCATTTCAGTATTCACTGAATCCATAAAAATTACTTGACTTTTTAGGAAATTATATTTTCAGAAAAGTTGTCCCTTCTTTACATTCTTCTCACACCTTAGGTACCAAACCAACTTGCACTTGTCCTCGCTGACTTGTTTTCATCAATCAATTGCTTTTCTTAAAAAAAAAAAAAAATTGCATATTTCACTAGGCTCGTCTTTATTTAGCAACGGTTACCTTAAAACTTATTATTATTGCACCTCAGGCTGGTAAATAATGTCAACATCCTTCCTGTCGCCTCAGCACTTCTGATCCCCCTCCTCACAGCCCCCTCCCCGAATGAAAAGCAATGCGTTTTTCAAAAAACGTTGGAAGCTTTGAATGTATAGTTCATTTGGAAAAAAATGCCCGTGTTGTGCATGTTCAGGAGACGGAGCACTTCTCTTGTCAGTCAGAATGGCTTGGGTAGGGCTAAGTGCTGTTCAGTGTGCGCTTGGAGTGCACTGCTGACAGCGGCTGCTGAGATTGCCCACTGTGTTAATCCCGGCCATCCTTCTTTGTCTCCCGTGACAGGAAGATTAAGATGCAGGGCCGTGTTCCGTTGGTGCAGTTAGACTGTATTTCACTTGGTTGTTTCAAGCCTTCTTTTAAATTACCGACACAATCTCATCAGTCCCCCAAGCCCGGTGAAACTCTGACCCAGAGTGATGGTCTCCTGGGCAGTGGTAGAGAGGAGAGAGAATGCCTTCCTTTCACCCCAGAGACCCTTGGGTTTGAGTTCTACATCAGCCACTTATGAACTTGGTAGTTTGGGCAAGTTGCATGACCCTGATGAACCTGAATTGGCTTAGTTGGAATATAGGAGTATTGCTGCAACCCAGATAATGTGCATGTGTGGATGTGTTCATTCTATAAGGAACTACTTTATGGAAGCGCCCAAGCGAGCCTTATGCCTGGAGGATGACAGGTTTCTGGTTATTGTTCATTCCTTTTAATTAATTCTGTTTAACCACCGCCTCTATCGTCTTCTTAACTTTCTCTACTATGCTAAACTACAAAACACTGCATGAGTTTACCATGGGTCTACCTAACAATATTCAATTCTTCTCTATTTTCATGAGATAAAGTTCACTCTCCCCAGCATGATCCCCATGGCTACCCCCTCCCCATCCACCTGATGTACCCAGTGGATTATCTGCCTGAAAATATTCTTCACTTTCCCCAAATAATTTCATGTTACTTCAGTCTCTGGGCCCAGAAGCTCCTGTTTCTTGCTTGGGTACCAAACCATTTTGCTGTAGCAAAAATCACAGTCCTCCCTTAAGATACAGCAACATATAATACACTGGAGGCCCAGTGCACAAATTAGTGCAGCAGTGGGGTCCCTCGGCCTGTCCTGCAGGATGGAGCCAAAACCGGCTCTCCAACATCCCCCGAGGGGTCCCGGATTGGGAGAGGGTGCAGACCAGGCCAAGGGACTCCACTGGTGCAGGATCAGGACCAGGGAGGGGCGTAGGAGGTTAGCCAGCTGGGGAGGGTCTGCGTGAGGGACTACTGGTAGGAGCGTCTGCCCCCTGGTGGTCAGTGCACGTCAAGGCTACTGGTTGACCGGTCAACTGTCTGCACCCTGGTAGTCAGTGCACATCATAGGGAGTGGTTGAGCTGCCATAGCATATCATTAGCATATTACGCTTTGATTGGTTGAATGGATGACTGAACAGCTGGACACTTAGTATATTAGACTTTTATTATATAGGATGTCCTCTAAATTCTTCCCATACCTCCATTAGAGTCTTTGGCCCCACCTTCACCTCCATGCTCCCAAAGACCATGCACCCACCTTCAATCTCCTCCTTACCTCATCATTGGATAATTATGTGGCCATGTCTCACCTCCCAATTAGACTGTAAGCTCTAATGGGCATCAATATGCCTTAATTACTCTTTGTTTGGCTTATAGAAAGTGCCTCAAGGAATTTTGGTAAATGAATGAATGGATGAATGAAGTACTGAATATTTGGGGCACAATACCAGAGACATTAGAAAATAAAAAAATCATTATGTCTCAATGACATGGTAACAGGAACACCAGAAAATACCTGTTGCATATCTTTAATCAAACATCTGTAGAACTAGCTTTCAAAACATGTTGATAAATGAAAAGTACATTGTTCTTATTATTTACATGCACATCTTCCTTCCCACACCACCTCCCTGATTGCTTTCTCCACTCTTGCTCTCTTCCTTCTGCCTTTTGAAGGAAGTAGAATTAAGAGGGATTATTTGGTGATCTCTCCAGAGGCTGGTAACCTCAGCTGTGACATCTGGAATCTGGCCTGTTTTACTTGCTGGGTCTATAAGACATCCTCACAAATGTTAACTGGTAACTAATCTCAGCTCTGTTAACACTCTCCTTCCTGACTTAATGGTGGTGGCTGTGTTCTGCATCTTGTGTTGGCACTTGCATTCATTTTCTTTCCTAGAGGGCATGTTTGCCTTAATTGGTGCTGGCTAAAACTGCTAGGCAGCAAGCCACATATCATAAAGGCCTTAAGGGATTTTCCTCCTGCAGCTTCTACATGATGCCCATTGATTTTTTCCAGGAAGTGCCCCAGCACTATTTCTGTCTGCCTTGAGAAAAAAATCCAGAGTACTAGCACAGAATACATGGTCTCATCAACCATTTCATGCCAACACTGAACATATGGATGGAGTCTGACACAAGAAAGCCTATGCCCCCACCAGAAGAACTCAAAACTAATGATGCCAATATCTGCTTCAAGGAAAATAACCTAGGAAGCCACTTAAGAACAAAATTGTTTTATTTTAACTTGTTCTTTTTTTAAAAATTAGGTTAATACTAAAGGGAATTGCTATCCCTGGCTGGGTAGTTCAGTTGGTTAGAGCCATGGGCGGCAAACTGTGGCTCGCGAGCCACATGCGGCTCTTTGGCCCTTTGAGTGTGGCTCTTCCTAAGTCTTAGGAGTACCCTAATTAAGTTAATAACAATGTCCCTGCCTATATAGTTTAAGTTTAAAAAATTTGGCTCTCAAAAGAAATTTCAATCGTTGTACTGTCGATATTTGGCTCTGTTGACTAATGTGTTTGCCGACCACTGGGTTAGAGCATCCTCTGGAAATGCCAAGGTTGCAGGTTCAATCCCTGGTTAAGGCACATTAAAGAATCAATCAATTAATGCATAAATAAGTGGAACAACAAGTTAATGCTTCACGCTCTCTCTCCCTCTCTTTCTCTCTCTCCCTCCCTCCCCCCTTTCCTAAAATCAATTTATAAAAAGGTTAAAGGGAAATGCTATTTGAAATTAATTATATTGGTCGCACCTTTCACTTATGGTCACTATGCATACAACTATGTGTTAGAGTGTGTGTGTGTGGGGGGGTGTGGGTGTGTGTGTGTGTGTTTCATGTTTGTCACTACAAAACTTATGAAAGGGAGGCTCAGTATTCTAATGAAGGGGATGAATATAGATTGATTTTATTTTTAGTTTTACCAATGATGATAGCAACAATGACAACTACCACTACATATTTTTTCACACTTTGCATGCAATATCTTATTTAATCAGCAAAATAACCTGCAAAATAGGAACCATTATCTCTATTTGACACATGCTAAAGCTGCAGGCAGCTTGTTGATGTCACACAGTAAGAGGAAAAGGAGAGAATCAAACCATCTGACTCCAAACTCCAACTTTCACCACTGTACAATACTGCCTTTCATCAGTTCCACAATATTCTACTTCTACAGCTTACTTTCCCCAGATTACTTCAAATATAATGCTATTATAGTGTAACTAATCAATGAGAATAATGACTCATGGTTTTCATAGCTCAGGAAAATCACTCTTTTTAGTCAAACTGGATTTTATTGAAAAAGCAGAACCCTGAAACCCACCAGGGACCTACGGGGTCAGGGTGCCTAGAGGCGGGACTCTATAATCTCTGTTAAAACATCTCCCAGTCAATTCTCATGCAGCCTGCTGGGCACTGCTTTGCTAGCAGGTGGCTGTGAACCATGTCTTAGAGCATAAACATTTGGCCAAGGACCCTGTCTATCACAAAAGGCCTGGCACAGAATAGCCATTCAACAAATTGTTGAACTGAGTTGTTGAACATCAATCTCTAGAGTGATATTCCCCCACATTAGAATAATGATGAGCACCATTTTTCCTCTATATTTTAGAAGGGGAAATCCACTCAGCCCTACATTACAGCTCAACTTTTAAGGGTCGGAGGAGGCAGTCAGACAGTGGCCACTGAGTGTCTCTCAGCAGAATTCTGCATTAAGCAGAAAGGTGACACTCAAGGAAGACATTTCCTTCCTTGGACAATATGGGCATCTATCATGAAGGTTTATCGTAGTTGTATATGTCATTACTCTTACTGGTTTTCTTCTGCATCCTCGGGAGAATCAAGAAGAATGCCTTTAAAATACAATTAGCTCCTAAGAGAAAGATGTTCTCTAAAGGTACAGTATTATATACTATAAATTTCAACCACTTCCCTCTGCCTGAAAATACTCTCCTGGTGAGAATGAGCACTTAGCAGTCCGTGGTTCATTTCCTAAGCTGGTAGGAAACCTTACCCCCAGGCATGGTGAAAGTGGAAGAATGGGCTTGCTGAGGCAAAGGGCAGGGGAAAATAGCTAACAAAGTAACAATAATCTATTTTCCAAATCAACCTTTGGAAATGGCACAATTTGATAAGACATAAATGTTTCATGGATTTACATTATATTTATATGCATATTTACATAAATATTACAAATAATATAACCTATTTAAAATGCTCAAATATGCCTGATGCATTTATATTCTTTATATTTTTCTGACTTGGTCCTATTCCATAAATTCTGTGCTGACAGCTTCCAGACCACCCTCCTGTCTCCTCATTACAATAAAAATCTTCCTTCTCTACATTTCTTACATGACTAATGGACATTTCAAAACTAAATTCTTCATGCTTCTTGCTAAACCTGCCCCTCCCACAGTTTCCTCATTTCAAATGAGAATCCCATTCAACCATTTGCCCAAGTCAAAAATCTCAGCATTATGGTTTACTCTTCCCCTTTTCTCACGGCAACAGACATTCCGTTATCTGTATCTTCAACATAGAACAAGAATCTTCTAGACACACCTGATCACTTCCATCAACCCCCTTCCGCAAAGCCATTGCGGGTAGAAGAAAGGGCTGATGGGAGTTACCTATTATGTATCCACCATCAGGTGCATGTATCTGAAAGCCTTGGGAATGGATGAGATCACCTACAGAGGGAGTGAGGAGAGAGAAAAAAACAAAAACCAAGAAAAAGCTGAGAGGAACTTTAACATGTAGAGTTCAGATACAGAGGGAGAAAGACTAAAAAGAGAAAGCAGAGACTAAAAAGAGTTAGAAGGATATCCCAGATCCATGTTTTGTTAGAGGTGAAACCATTTGAGATTAGTATTGGAGACAAAGCTGGGTATGTCCTGGGAGAGGGGAGAGCATCTGCATAACCTGTAGGCTGTTCCAAGCTTTCCTGTCATACAATGGATGGTTGAGACTAGGATCACTGTGAGAGAAGACTGGAGCCTCACCCACAGAAAGCAGTTCAGCCCTATTATTACCCCGGATTCACTAGGGCCACCTCATGTCTCATGTTTTTTGTTTGGTTAGGGTTTGTGCGTGTGCGTGTGTGTGCGTGTGCGTGTGCGTGCGTGTGTGTGTGTTGTGTGTGTGTGTGTGTGTGTGTGTGTGTGAGAGATAGAGAGAGAGAGAATAACAAAAGGAAAAGAAAGAGGCCCTCACCAAGCTGGCTCCAGTCTCAGAAGGCTGTGGAGAAACTTCAAACCATGGGCTACACAGCCTTTTCAGTCCTATTGTAGGGGAGCAGCCCCTGGGCCACCACATGACCAGGTTCCTGTTGATTGGGCCAGACTGCCACCCAAGAAGCTGCACTGAAAGGAAATGCAATGGAGTTCCTGGGAGAAAAACACTGTGAGTGATGTCACAGGATGAGGCTGGGCTAGACTTGGAGCTACCATCCCCCAAGCCTCAATCCTATAACACCTGGATGCTCTAGGACAGTAGTCAACAGAGCCAAATATCAACAGTACAATGATTGAAATTTCTTTTGAGAGACAAATTTTTTAAACTTAAACTATATAGGTAGGTACATTGTTACTAACTTAATGAGGGTACTCCTAAGCTGGCCTTTGCTAAAAACGTCCTCAATCTGATTGAGGTACATTCGCTGAGGTCGACCCCTTCCAACTCTCCCATCCACATTTGTCTTGTATACTTGTTTCATCTATCTCCTTTCGTTCGTCCTCTCTATATGTCCACCCCCCACTTCTAATGACACTTCTTCAAAATAGACTTGCCCAGGCCAAAAGCCGACTTCTGCGCATGGGCCACGAAGTTTCAATCGTACTGTACGTGTACACCCACACGTGGTATTTTGTGGAAGAGCCACACTCAAGGGGCCAAAGAGCCGCACATGGCTTGCAAGCCACGGTTTGCCGACTACCGCTCTAGGACATTCTCTAGGAAGGAAAATCTGCAACATTAATTTAAAAGCTCCTGAGCAAACTCCTCCTGAAGGTACTGATGGATGAAAGAGGAAGAGGACCACAAAGGGACACAGGGCCTATAAGCAGCTGTGTGAAGGCAGCCAACGAACAGGAAGCGAGCACAAGGGTTGGTCACCAGCCCCCAGAGCAGAGGGAACGGGAGCGATAGAAAACAATTCTTTCTACTCTTCCATCTCCCACCCCGGTCACATCGGAGATCCCTAGAGGGAATAATTTAAGAAAAGAGCCCCCAAAAAACTGGATTTCCTCTCATCAAAAGGGTAAAAGACTCTGAGGCCCATTTAGACTTGAAATATTCTTATAAGTCCTGGTATCTATCTATCACATTTATTTTCTACATTGTCTTAAATAAGTATGAACCACTTTTATTATTTTTTAAATCAACAACAATAAGTTAAAAATAAATGACCATTTCTTTTGCAATTATGTTTTTTTCTCTATATTTCTGAAAGATTTACTTATGTTCTTATTACAAGTCTCAGGTAGGCAGCTGGTAAATATCCCATTTCATTGAAAAAATGGAGCACTGGAGAGATTAATGAACTCTCTAAAGCTTAAAATTCTAAATACTAAGTCCTGTGGGTAACTTTTCTCTAAACACAAATTCCCTGTCTCAACATGCTCAAGCAATTGCAAATTATAATTTTTGCATTTGTCCTGGATTCTAAATTGGTAAGAGCTGTGCCAGCTGATTTCAGACTAATTATTCAGATATTTAAAATGACATCTGGCTTTCTTTCAGTGAAAATGTAGTTGAGTGTGATTATTTTTCTTTATTTTGCCTAAAGGCTTTTCTCTACCTCATGTTCAGTTAGTTTTTTCTTGATGACAGAAAGAACTTGAAATCTCTGTTTTCCTAATTTCTGTGAGTGGGAACAATTTTGTTTGTCAACAAATATTTTATAGGCATAAAAGTAAATACTTTAAATATATAGGTGGAAGATCACCAATGTATTATTGAATCCCTTGCTCAAGGGTAAAGATTATACTGCTCTGTACAGTAAATTTGTAAATTTCTATAAACTGTGCTGTGAAAAATCCAATGATGACTTTAATTTAAAAAACTAGAAAATTTTACTATTATAAAGATTTATCTACTTTATCTTTAGTTGAATATTTTATTTTGGTGAGGTTATATATTTTAAAATACTGTTTAGCATCTATGACCATATATAATATTAGCTTTGAAAAGATATAGCTTCTGAAATACCACAGCAATCGCTTTCCTTCTTAAACAGAATAATAAATGCTTCGTTGTGATATGTTAAAAAACATATTTCATAACATCGATGACACATTTTATAAAAAAATCACAGATGCTAGTGCCACTGGGGTCTCATTTACATACATAACATCTATCCATTTTGCTTAAATTTCATGTTTGACATGAAACTTATATTAGTAAATATTGCTAAAATGTCAATGTTTTTGTTTTTAATTGACTTTCTATTTTCCTGCCAAGTCCAATGAAGGGGGTAGAGTCAGGCAGATAGAAAACAAAAGGAAAAATGGATCTCAAACATCAAATATCAAACTGTCAGTTGCTTCAGAGTTTTTTAATGATAGTACCAGAAAAAAGTATGTAATTTTACAATTTTTTTCTTTCTTCTCCTTTTTTTTTTTAAGGTAAATCCACCATATGCCAGTAATTTCTCTTGTAGGATAAATCTGAGAAACAAAATTGTGCTATTAAGAGCCAGGAAGCAAGAAATGAAGAAATGTTTTTAAGAAAACATTTAAGTGAATACGGTTTCCTATTGAGTTATGGGTTTGTCAGGTAAATGACTCTTTTGACCAATTTTCCCATGTAAGCCTGAACAAGTAAAAAGCTCTGTCTTAGAAAAAAATACAGACAATCTCCTGTCTATTGTTCCATGATGAGTACATGCACAAATGGCCTTCACTTAATTAGTCTGGGGGAGAGGCCGAGGAAGGGAGGGCCAGTCACTAGTATGGAAGAGCAAGTAGATAGTAACTTGATAGGGGAGGAAAGGTCTGCTTTGTTGTTTCATAGCGAGAGGGGTTAATGAGGCTAGGGCGGCAGGTCTGCCAAAAACAGAAGAACCAAAGTCTAATAAGCTTTTCATATTGAAGGAAGACGTGGTGGCTGGTTAACCCATGTCAGCAGAGAAGAATTTCATGTCTGGAGAAGTGATGAGACTTGCCAAAGATCAGACGACTGGTAAGTGGGAAAGCCTGGCTTTGTACCAGGAGACTTTACCCTCCTTTTAAGAGTTCTTCCTACTGTCCTCCCAACTGCCTCTTTTCAAGGTGAAACCAGATGGTAATGACATCTATCTGGGGTCTAGTTTATTTTGCTTTAACATGGGAATTAATACAGATATTTTGGAAGGATGGTGGAGACACTGATGACAAGAAGGGAATAAAACTGTGGCTTAGGCAGAAATAGGTTTGATGATATGATATGCTCCATTACCAGATCAAACTAAGGTGGGTAGGGAGGGTGGGAAAGGCAGGAGTTGGACACTCATACAGAAACAAAGCGAAGGGTTGAACATCCCTTTGTGATGGTTATTTGTGGACAAAGTCTAAAAGAAGGTCTAGAGTCAATAGCTTTGCATGTCAGGCGCATCTATGTATGGTCCGTAGGTTGTGAAGGAGAGGGTGGGTTTCATTACCAAGGTTCACTGGTCTCTGTCATGTGGGTATGTGGGGACTTCCCCAGCACATTTACCTGGGAAGTTTCCCACCTCTACTGGGTCTTAAAAGTACCCTGTGTTCTGAACAGGGCTTTCCACTGCGGCCCAACATTTTTGTTTCGTTATCAGAAGGCGACAATCAACACATTCAAACCACCATAGAGAAAAGCAGGTTTAATTACAACTGTCTGGACATATGAGGGCTTCTCCTTTCTCCTATCCTTAGCAGCAAACCATTTCTACCTATAACTTTTATTAGGTTCTAAGTTTCTTCAGCCAGCGTCTCTTTTTAAAATGTTTTGGTCAATTAATAATGAGTTTCTGTCATTAGCTGATTTGATTTAATCAATGAGGATACCAGAAACAATGGATCCAACATTATTCATTAAAATTGCCACCATTTAAACTTCTAATAGTTTCTCAAAATGCCAGATGGCAACAACCAAAGTAATGATCACTAGTGGCAACATGACCCCATGTGGCTTGGCCACACTTTGACCTTCAAGGTGAAGTTCAATGACATCAATTAAAGCTCACAATTTCTTTCTTTTTTTTCTTTATTGATTAGGTTTTGCATATGTGTCCTTATACCACCATTTCCCCTCCCACCCCCCACTCATGCCCTCACGCCCTGGTGTCTGTGTCTATTGGTTAGACTTATGTGCATGCATACAAGTCCTTTGGTTGATCTCTCCCCTTTACCCCCATCTCCCCTACCTGCCCTCTGAGGTTTGATGGTTTGATCGATGCTTCTCTGTCTCTGGATCTGATTTTGTTCATCAGTTTATGTTGTTCATTATATTCCACAAATCAGTGAGATCATGTGATATTTATCTTTCTCTGACTGTAAAGTTTCACCTAGCATAATGCTCTCCAGTTCCATCCATGCTGTTGCAAATGGTAAGAATTTCTTCTTTTTGTGGCCAAGTAGTATTCCATGGTGTCATATTTTAGAAATTATTGACAAGTTGAATGAAACTATTTATCTGTCATTTTC
>NW_006294654.1:2584886-2593677 GCF_000327345.1 Myotis davidii | reverse complement strand
ATTGTGTTTTTCTACAGGAAAAAGAGACTAGATATTTAATTTTGTTAGTGAATTGGAAAAGGCTTTTACATAATCTTGCATGCTGTGAAGTGTCACTGTAGTACAATTCCATTACTTTTACCCACCATTATTAAATACAGAAACACCAAATATCAATTTTTTTTTTAATTAGCAGCATATTTCTTCAGTGGTGATCCTAACCTGAACTGATATGATACTACTTGGAATCTATTTATCTCACTTAATGTGAATATCTATGCCTTTCATTGTGAAAACCTTAATGTGTTTGATTAGGGATTGCTGCTCTAGACCCCATCAAGGGCCATTATATAATATATGTGTGTATGCACTGTATTACCTTTATAAAACCTGAAAACAAAATCTGAATTCCAGAATTCTTTTCTTTTTCTTCACAGCTATTTTTTTAATTCTCACCCATGGATGTTTGTTTTCTTAATTGATTTTTTTTTTTTTTGAGAGAGAGAGAAGAAGGCAGAGGAAAAAACAACAACAACTCATCAACATGAGAGATAAACATCAATCAGTTGCCTCCCCATACTCACCCTGACCAGGGATCAAACCCACAACCTAGGTATGTGTCCTGGCTGGGAATCAATCCCACCATCTTTTGGTATATTGGACAATGCTCCAACCAACTGAGCCACCCAGCCAGAGCTATTTTTTTTTGTTAGTGCCTGTTTTTTATTTTATTTTTCAATTGCACTTTGCATTCAAAATTATTTTGTATTGCCCTAACCGGTTTGGCTCAGTGGATAGAGCGTCAGCCTGCGGACTGAAAGGTCCCAGGTTCGATTCCAGTCAAGGGCATGTACCTTGGTTGCGGGCACACCTCCAGTAGGAGTTGTGCAGGAAGCAGCTGATCGATGTTTCTCTCTCATTGATGTTTCTAACTCTCTATCCCTCTCAGTTCCTCTCTGTAAAAAAATCAATAAAATATATATTTTTTAAAAATCTCAGTTCTTTTAAAAAATTTATTTTGTATTAGTTTCAGTTGTACAAATGTCAGACAATTATATACTTTACAAAATGTTCCCCTCAAGGCATGTGTACTCATGAATAAGCAGCCGAGAACCCTAGAGACATTCACACAACAAATCCACAGTGAACACTCACCATGCAGCCTTTCTGATGCTGTTAGCACAGTGCCTCGCTGTCTACCTGGCTACTTCTTGTGCTAAGAGATATTTATCCAAAGAACATTGAGTATTTGGCCTCTGTGCTGAGACTTTCAGCAAAGGACCTAGTTATAAAATGAAATGCTGTTGGCCCTGGCCACGTAGCTCAATTGGTTAGAGAATCATGCTGATATGCCAAGGTTTTGAGTTCTATCCCTGGTCCGGGACACATACAAGAATCAATGTAAAACCAATTTCTCTCTCCCTCTCTCTCTCTCTCTCTCTCTCTCTCTCTCTCTCTCCATTAAATCAATAAAGAAATGTTATTTATTTGACCCATGATCAATGCACAACTAACCTTGTTTCTCATTCATTCCCACTGCAATCACAAAATTATGCATAAGTCTTACCCACTCTTAAACACTTAAAGAAAAAGGGGGAAAGCAGTCTCATATCTCCCCAAGTGTGTTCTAACAATTCAGTCTTTTTTACCTTCAGTGTATTGCTTTACTTTCACAGTTTAGGTTTAAACCAGAACTCCATTTAAAATCCACACATTAGTTTTTGGTTGCCTTTCACAAGATCAGTGGTTTCATTTTTGTGGAAATTGATATCAAATTTTATATGTTAGGTTTCTGGACAAAGAAAGTTAAGTAGATATGATCCCTTATTGATTCTGAATTCCAAAAGGGAGAGAGAACAGGAACACACCGATAACATCAAAAGGCCCTGTTTTGGCAAGAAAGTTTTTAAAATATTCATTATGTACATGATTTCCTGTTCATGGAGCTTATCCTTTCATGTATAACTTTCAGTTAGAATGAGGAACAGAGTGAGAGGTAGTTCTGTGGCCTAAGAATATTCAACTCAACTTTTATTCAACAAGACTAGAGGGCCTTGGAATATAAAATCCGAACCCATTGGCTTTTATTGTCCTTCCTGAAAATAGAAAAGAAAGCAGAATTTGGACTCAGTGTAATTTTAGCTTATAGACTGGAAACCAACTGAAGTTAATTTATAAGTCGACACTGAAAGGAAAACAAGTAGGAGGAACGCAACCCACATACGTGCATCCGGGTGCACTGGAAGTGCATCTCATTCAAAAGAGCACTCTTTAGAAATCCACCAGCAATGAATATTTCTTGCATATAGTCATGAGCTTTCCACAAACCGCTGGTTCTTATGAGCTCAGTGGAAACCTCAGTGGGGAGGAAAGCAGAAACCACGAAGCCACAGGGATGTTACAACTCCCACGAGTTAGTGCTACTTCAGAAAAACAACCACCAGCCTTTAAACAGCTTAAGTAAAATGTCAAGTAAATCAAGTACCTACCATATGCCAAGTGTAAGTTATTAAAATGTTAACAAATAGCGATGTGTTATTACAGTGAAGAAAAGAAAACATACTGTAACTGATGGCAGCTGGGAAAATTATTAAACACCTGTATAAACCAAACATAAAAACAATTTGGCAATATGGGAGAGAATTTCAAAAATCTTCCTTTTAGAGTCCCCCAATTTTTAGGAGTATTTCCGTTAGTCCTTTAGTGATAATTGTGTTCTTTTAACCCAAGGTATGCAATTAGCATGAATCACAAGAAAAGTGGGCCGGCTAGGAAGATATATTAAACATATTGACTGCTTGAAGATATTTGTGAAACATCCTACGTCTGAATTTGAAAATGACATGCATCTTGGATTCTCATCTGTCTATTCACTTTTTGTGTAAATTCCTTTTCACATATTTAACCTAAGTGGGGTTTTTCCCTACTTGTCTTAGAGAGATATTAACTTAAAGGCCTATAGAACTCAAATATCCATGCTGGCATGATATACTTTACTCATACTTAAGTAGATTTTCATAAGATAATTAAAGTAGGAAACGTGCGTGCAAAATAACAGAACAGGTAAAGAGTAAAAATAATTATCTTGCCCATCCCCTTGTCCACGGGAAACTCTGTTTAAAGGTTTTTATGTGTAGCCCTGGCCAGTTGGTTGGAGCACTGTCCCAACATATCAAGGTTGCAGGTTTGATCCCTGGTCAGGGCACATACAAGAATCAACCAATCAAAGCATGAATGGATAGAACAACAAATAAATTTCTCTCTCTTCCTTTCTCTCTCTTTAAAATCACACTTTAAAAGGGTTCTTGTGTGTATTCTCTGTCATTTCCTATGCAGATTACTGTGTACTATGTTACTCTCTTCTACAGTTTTTTTGCTCTCTTAATATAGCTCAGAAAGAGTTCTATAGCAGTATATTAGTATATAGGGAGGTGGCTTATTTTTAAATAGCTGCAAGGTAATCCATTGTATGAACATACAATAATTTAGTCAATCAGCTTCCTAGTAATAGGCATTTTAGAGTATTTCTAGACTCGTATTATTGGTAATAATGGACACATATCTTCCATACAAGTGTTGGGAATAACCATAGTATAGCTCCTTAGAAATGGAATTGCCAGGTCAAATAGTATCTGAATTAAAAAATTTGAAAGATATTTTTAACTTTTGCTTCCAAGAGATTGTACCAGCATATATTCTTATTAACATCACTTGAGATGGTTAATTTCCCCACATTTTCATCACTGATGCATGTTGTCAATTTTTTTTTCTAATATGAAAGTAAAAGAGGCATTTGTTTTAAATGTTAATATTAAATGATGTAGGAAATATGTTCCTATATTATTAGTATTTTCTTTCTTTACTTATGTATTTCTAATTTTTTTCTTCATCTGAGGATGTGCTTTTTATTGCTTTTTAAAGAAATGAAAGAAGAGAGAGGAAGAAGAGGGAGGAGAGAGAAACATTGATTAGTTGCCTTCCCATGTGCCCTGAACAGGGACTGAACCCGCAACCTGGGTATGTGCCCTGACAGGACTCGAACCTGAGACCTTTTGGTGTGCGGGAGGACACTCCAACCAACTGAGCCACACTGGCCAGGACTGTATTTTCTTTTTTAAATCAAGCTATTTATTCATGTCCTTTACCTTTTTTCCGATGGCCGTCTTTTCCTTTCCTCATTGATTTAAATTATACAAAGGTTAAACCTAAATACAATCATATGTGTTCTAATTATTTTTTCTTTTGTTTTTGTAAATGACTGTTTTCACCCTAAGATATTTTTAGATAGTGAGGTTTATAGAATTTCCCCCTACATCAGTGTTTAATTGCTTTTTATAAAAGATTAATTTTTGCAAAGAGACAAATTACTATGTTATTTTAAATAACTATAAAATCAGAACAAAATTTTATCTTTCTTTTAATAATAAATACATTTTAGAAGGTTTTTCATTTTAAAATACTGAATTATAATTATTTCCATTTAGAATATGTAAGTAACCCGTAGTTCTTATTTTTGAGAGGATTAATATAAGACTTTGCAACAGGGAATTGGTTTCTACTGGTTTCCTTCTAGACTGAAATGCAGCAGTCACCTCAAGAATCTTTAGGGTCCCTGGTATTTGGGAAGATTAAGTAACACACAGAGTCTTTTATCTAAGAGCCCTATGGATTCTAGTTTGCCCAGCAATGGGGATCTAGTAGAATCAATAAAGCCAATATACTAAGTCATGAGGCAGCCTCTCTCATAGCTCTGAACTTGCCCTTTGCATCTTAACAAGTTGTCTTATAGCTTCCTACTCCCCTCTGACAACCTGATTGCCTGGGCCACCCTGGAAGGTTCCTGGCTTCGTCCTGATATGGACTACTTAGGCAAAACCCCTGCTGGTGCTAGGATTTAACGTCTTAAAAGTGTCTAAATAGAAAACACAAAATTGTAAAATAGTAATATGAGGATATTCCAACAACGAAAGAAAACATTACTTAAGCCAACGTAATGCTAGTCAGTTATAGCTGACAACATCAGTAGTGGAAGACATAGAAACTTCCATTGTCATTTGAAGAAAAATGTATATGGATTCATGACTATAATAACAGATATCCCACCTCCACTTGGCAAATTTGATATAGATTCCTGTTCCAAGTTGCCTTTTATCCATAAATGTTTGCTGTTTAAAATTAAAACCTCTGTGAACATTAAAAAGTAAATTCCTATTGCCTAAATGTTTCCCTAAACTCATCCTGCCATTCGGCATCACTCCCATTTGCACCGACAGTGCTCTGCTCATATTATAGGTGCTACTTTAGGGCCAACAATGTTCACGAGGTCCCCTTAAAGGGTGGGCCATGTTATGTAGTTCATCTTCCCATTGTGCCCCATGAACTGCTGGTAAACAGACCTCAGCATCATTGATTAGTTTGCACTTGAACTAAACACACCCTCACATGACTGGGATCTAGAAAGCCAGCATCTCAACAAAAGCTTTAAAGGTATATCAGCGTGACAGGATGCAAATATGGCATAAGTTCAGAAAATTAATCACCTTTATTTTCAGGTCCAAAGAAATATGTTACCAGGGTTTTTTGGGTCCTGGCAAGGTAAACTGCTAGCAAGTGCTGGTGGCATTTCTAAGCAGCATGTGGGATAAGCCTATGTACAAATTACCATCAAAGGCACAACAGGGAAGCAGACGCAGGAAGATTCATGTTCCTCTATTTGACTAGTTCAAATGAGTTTCTCTGCACAAAGAAATATGTGTGGTTCTCCAGCAAAAATGAAAAAGTGTGAATGCCACCATCTTCATCACAGTTCAAGGGAGATAGCAGACCCTGCACTGCTTTCTGCGTATATGTGTGTATGCTTCTATGCATACACACACAGGTGTGTATATGTGTGTGCCCCAATTCAGAGAAATAACTCTATTTATATTCTGCAAGCTCCGGGCTACCAGCTACTTATTCTTGGAGATTTTTCCTGAAAGCATATAAAAATTTCCCTGGCCGAGGCTAAATGTTGCCTCCATTTTTCAGGCCATCTTGGCATTGCCGCTTTAATCTGCAATCTGGGTGTCTGGAGTTCTGGGTACATGAGGATTTAACCCTCTAGGGGCCAGACTCCTCATTCATCTGTATTACCGAGCTCTTACTACTCTTCCTGTTCTATTCTGTTCCTGACATCATGCAGAGATCCTGTCCAGGGACCTGTGTCTAGAATGTGGCTGTGAGCTCTTAGAGTGAGATGAAAAGCAAGGGCCCTATTATACCTGCTGGACTCAGGCCTCTGAATCAGCAGGGAAATCCTGGACGAAGTATTCTATCTCTGAGCCTCAGACTCCTAATCTCCAAAATGGGGCTAATATAAGTGGGGATTAAATGAGATAATCAATTTGCTGTGTTTAGAGTAATGCCTGGCACATAGTAAGTCCTCCATAACTGTAGATATTGTTCTCTATTTCCCTCCTTCAGTGTGCAGATCCACAGCAGGTCAAAAGTGACATGGCATGGTTCTCGTGATTCCCTCCAGGGAACTGGTCCATCAACTAGGTAGGGGCTGGGTGACACCTGGGACCAATCTCTAGTTGACAAAGCCTAAAATTGCAGCATCACAGTTATAAATATCAACAGTGAAGTCATGAAGTGCGTCTTTTTTTTAACCAAGAATGAAGGAGTTAATAAGATAAAAGGCTTCCCTAAGAAACTCTCATTGAGGTAGACTAGAAAAGTGAGGGAAGATGTTGGCAGCTAGTTGGGAATACAGGGTAGATTCGTTTTTAGAAAGTGGAATAAGGACTTAGAATATCTAAGGAGAGTTACTACAATGTCATCAGGAAACTATTAAAGGAACCCATGATGGGTAAGGTCCATGAGGAAGTAGTGCTAAGCTCTCTAAAACCGGGGTTGGCAAACTTATTCGGAAAAGAGCCAGATAGGAAATATTTTCAGTTTTGTAGGCCGTGCAGTCTATGTTCCAACTATTTAACTGCCAGTGTGATGTGAAATCATCCATGCAAGCAGATGGGCATGGCTATGTTCCAATAAAAATTTATTTACAAAACCAGGCAGCCACCAAATTTGACTGACAATAATTTCCTGGCTCCTCCTCTAGAACAACAGCAGTAATCATAATAGTCATTGTTATTGTTACTAAATCTTTACTCTGTGTCAAGAATGTGCTAACCTCTTCCTATTTTTAACTTATTTTCTAATACCACTATGAAGACTAGACCATTACTACGTATAATTTTCAGATGGAAAACAGGCTCAGAGAGTTTACCTACCACGTGGTCACCCAGGCCAGCCAGAATTTACACCCAGGAATTTGGCTCCAGAAACTGAATACTCTTAATCATCGCACTGTATCACCTCTTGGCTAAGTGTGGGGTGGGATGAGGGAGAGGTTATTCTAATTACCTATTCATTCCCATCTTGTCCTAAAGGGCCACCATTCTAACAGTGGCAAGGTTTTGCTGGATCCTGACTTTTCTGATAAGTGTCCATGTGGCTCTTATTTGCTTGTGCTGCTGGGTGTGTGCTCAAAGAGACAACTCCTTAATGGTCCTTATTTCCCCACTGGATCTGGCCCTGGCCTAGCAAGTGGGTTTTGTACTCTCTCTGAAGTCCAGCTCACCCATCTTCCTTTACATGGAAGAGTCCATCCTGCTTATTGTGTTAGGTATTTGCACATGATGTTTCCTCTGGCCAGATTATTCTTCCTCTCCTCTTCCTTAATTGACTTACCTCTGATCAAACCAAAGTTTAATCATCCTATCTTCACAGAAGCCTTCTCTGACTCTGTGTCCTTATAGCAGTGTGTGGTTTTCTTTTATAGGCTACTGCAAAGTTCATAATTGTATATTCACTTTTGTGACCATTTGACAAATATTTTTTTCTTACACTAAAACAGTTTCTCAACCCATCACAATGGGCATTTCAGGCTAACCAATTCTGTGTGTGTGTGTGTGTGTGTGTGTGTGTGTAGTCTTGCACATCATGTGATGTTTACCAGCATCCCTGGCCTCTACCCACAAGATACTAATAACGCCTGTCCCCTCAGTCATGATAATTTTTAAAGTGCCACCAAACTAAATGTCTTCTGAAGGAGCAAAATCTTCCCTGTTGAAAGCCACTGCCCTAAAATGAAGAGGAGAGGAACTCTGCTGGGTTGTCTTCCACATGCCATCCACCCCATCCCCCATCCAACCTTCAGCCTTCTTCTCTCTGCCCCAAAGACTGACCCATGTAGACTGTATCAGCAGGCACCGTTGTCTTCTGATTTCCAGTTGGGTATGGCCAATGGAAAGCATTCTCAAGGGACAGAAGGACAGGAAGGGAGTGAGATGGAGTTTTTATCCTGTTTATACCAGGTCATCAAAGTTTGACTGCATACTCATACCATTGTTCCTATCAAATAGCCCTCTCAGGGTAGCCATCCCCTCCCCTTGAGGTAGTAACTGTTTTCCCACTGTTACCAGCCTTGAAGTCCAGCATTGTCACTTGTTGATTTTCGTAAACACTGCTCAAGTTATGTAAATAATTCATTTAGTAAGCTCTCTTCAAATTTTGCTGAGACTCTGACTGCTACAAAGCCTATGCAGATATCTCTTACTGTTGAATATGCAGTGCCAATTGCAACTAGCCTCCAGTAAAAATGTGTGATATTAGCAAATGAAGTAGCTTCTGTTGTTCCTCCTTTTTTTGACCTTCTACCTTTATCAGTTTCAATATTCACTGGACCCAAATGCAAGAGTCCTCACTTGCTTTAATATATGGGTTCCAAATCAACAGAGGGCTTGTAAGACATTCTCAGAAATCCTAC
>NW_006294654.1:2579373-2584840 GCF_000327345.1 Myotis davidii | reverse complement strand
GTGCCTACTTGTAAAACGCATTACCTGCACTCTTTTTTTGTTTGGAATCTTTCCTGCTGGCAGGCAAAATCCTTTGCTGAGTTTTGCTACTCATCTAGCCTAATGCCAACCATGTAAATGCCTTGAGAATGTTCCATCTTGAAATAAAAATATTTAATTACTATATCTATAAGTTAATAATAAAAAACCTGCTTTCAGACTATTTTCCCTCCAGAAATTATGAAGACAAAGCCATTCATAACTCTTGCTCCATTTCAGAGTACAACTGGTTCAACAGATATTGTGACAATATTATTTGATCTGAAATATTTCCAACCCAAGCAACACTTCACACATATTCCACAAACCCAGCTGTCCATCTCTGGAATAAATAACATTTGTTTTTGAGAAAAAAGCAAATACAGACAAGAAGCTAAGTAATTAAGAATTTATCATAAGGGTTTAGATCTCTCCAAGACAAACTCAATCCCCAAGCCTTTTTTGTGCCCTCTCAACTGAAAAATTCTGATCAGCACCTTCAAATCTCCTTCTCTTGGAAAATCAACAACACAAATCATCACAACATTTTATTAAAGAGGATATACAGGTTTTTTTATGTTATGATGGGAGGCTATTTTATTCATTCTCTTTAGATTCAATGGCTGAAAAATAACTGTTAATTTTATCAAAACATTTAAAACAAACCTTACATTTGCTACATAGTCACAGGCTTACAATTACAAACTCTTTTATTTCTGTAGCCTTTCTAGGAACTGTAGAAAAGTGAGAGTAAGAAAGACAAGTACTCCTAGATCTCCCACAGGGAAGGGGAAAGAAACTGTCAATTCCTGGAAAGTGAAGTCTGCACAACACATTGCTTGATTTTCCTGTTTCCTAGTCTCTCTTACCCTACAAATCAAGAGGTCACTCCAGTGTAATATACATAAGTAAATATTATGTATATAAAGTCAAGTTCTAAATCAGAAATTATGTAAAAATTAATAAAATAATGAAATGAACAAATTGGAATGTGAAAAAAAAGAAAACAACTAACAGCATGAAAGTTTTATGGGTAATAGCTTTCATTTGAAGATTTAACATTTTAACAATAAGTTAAAGGGAAGAGTATAGGAAATCTCTTCTGTAGATTTTAAATTCATTGTGGATTCAATTGATCCTGTAGCCCTTAAAACTGGCTTATGGCAAGCTCTCAAAAGCCATTTTATGAATGATGACATAGGGAGTAGAATCATTTGAACCATCAGAAACAAAGTCAACAAAAACAATAACCTCAACTCCTTTGGATTACTGGATATTTTTGTGTGTTCTACAAGATAACTCAATAACTAGCCAAAATTTTTGAAATGAAAACATTAAGTTCCTTTAAAAATGTTTTTGAATAAATTAACTGAGATACTCTTTGAAACCTTCCGGATATTGTGATTAAATAAAGGAGCTGCCCTAAAAAGATGCATTAACTTGGATAAAATGTGGACTAAAAGTTCATAACCTCTCATCATGCAATCATGGAAACATCAATAAATGTCTGAGGAAGAGGAAGGGTCCTCTCTAGGGCATGTCTTAAAGTGAGTCCAAGATTTCTCCCTTTGTTCTGTGGCAGTGAAAAAGGAGTTCCGGGTTTGAGGAAACAGTGTAATACAAGACTTTAATGCCAAATATGTTATTATATAAATCTTCAAATGTACAGCAAAGTTAAAAATTTTACAGAGACTATCCATATACCTTTCACCTAGATTCTATCATTAACTTTTTCACTATACTTACTCTACTAAATATTTATCTATCCAACAATGCCTCTACCAATCCAACAATCCAAATGAGAGCTTCATGCAAGTCAAAGGTCAGCATGCATAGCTTGAACAAGAGTTCAATTAATCTTTCAATAGTATTCTCCCTTTTGAGGTAAAATTTACACAGTGTAATGCAAAGACCTTAAGTGTATATCCACTGAGTTTTGACAAATGCATATATAAAATGCATAAGGTATTTTAAACCTCAACAAAATATAAAACATTACAGCATTCCAGGAAGTTTTCTCACCCTTTTTCTAAATAAGTACTCACCTCCTCTAACCCCAGGACAAACACTACTCTAATTTTCTCTCATCATAAATTTGCACTTTTTTCTACAAATTTTGCCTTTTCTAAATATTTGTATTAATGGAATCATAAAATAGGCTCTTGGCTCTGTGTGATCTCTTGCATTCATCATGATGTTTTTGAAATTCTCCATGTAGTTGTATATTTTTCCCTTTTTATTGTTGAGTACCATATTCCATTAGATGAATACACACAGTTTATTTACCCATTCTTCTATTGACAAACATCCTAGCCATTCCTAGTTTGGGGCTATTATGAATAATAATGCTATGAACAATCATGTATAACTCATTTGTGAACATAGGTCTCATCTGTCTTGGGTAAAAATGGAATTGCTTGGATCCTGAATGGATGGCTCAGTTGGTTGCAGTTTCATCCTGTACACCAGAAGGTGGGCCATTTGATTCCCAGTCAGGGCACATAGCTAGGTTGTGGGTTCTATCACAGGGCAGAGTATGTGCAGGAGACAACTGGTTGATGTTTCATCTATTTCTTTCTTTCTCTCTCTCTCTCTCTCTCTCTCTCTTCTCCCTTTCCCTCTCTAAAATCAATTTAAAAATACCCTCAGGTGGAGATTTTAAAAAATCAAATTACTTGTAAAATGTTAAATTTTATAGGAAACTGCTAGATATTTAATTGATTCTCCCACTTTGTATTCTCACCAATAATGTATAGAAGTTCCATTTGTTTCATATTCTCACCTACATTTGGTGTTGCTAATCTTTTTAATTTTAAATTAAACATCTCCATATTCAACTATTTCAACCAGTGCGCCGAGGCAAGCACACTGGTGTGCCACAAGAATTTTTACATCATGCAATACCTGACTATTTAGTTAGGAGCACTGACCTCTTTTACCTTAGATCATCAAATAAAAAGTCACAACAACCAGCACAACATAGCTGTTTGGCGTGAATGAATCAAAATAATACCGCTTTTGTTTTGTCAAATCAATCATAAAAACTCATGTTTCAATGGATATCATTACATAAATGAATGGGTAAGATTTAGAGAAAATATTTGCAAACCATATGTCTGATAAAGGACTTGTAGCCAGAATATATAAAGAGCACTGACTTCTCAATAAAGCAAGTGGCTCAATTTAAAAATGAGCAATGGGCTTGAATAGATATTGCTCCAAAGAAGATATACAAAGGGCCAACAAGCACATGAAAAGATGCTCAATGCCATGAGTCAGGAGGTGAAAACAAATAAAAAACAACCAGATACCACTTCAAACCCACCATACGGCAATAATAAAGAAGACATATAATAATTATTGTTGAAGATGTGGAGAAACTAGAATATTTTTTGTATGAATGTCAAATGGTGCAACCACTTTAGAAAAAACAGTTTGGTGATTTCTTAAAATATATTAAACATAATTTTATCATACAAACAAGAAATCCAACTCCTAGAAATGAAAACATATGTGTACACAGACTTGCATATAAATGTTTAAAACTGCATTATTAGAAGTAGCCAAAATGTAGAAATACCCAATGTTCATCAGCTGGTGAGTAGATAAACATATAAGGTATATCCACGTTAAGGATTACTACTCAGAAAATTACAGATCACATAGCAACAACATAGATGAGCCTCAAAAAATATTATGTTAAGTAAAAGAAAGAAGCTAACCACAGAAGGCCATATATTGTATGATTCCATTTACAACAAATGACCAGAAAAGGCAACTCTATAGAGACAGAAAGATTACTGGTTGCCTGAAACTAAAGAGTCAGAATAAAAATGACTATAAATTGGCAAGAGGGATATTTTTAAAGTGATTAAAATATTCTAAAACTGGGTTTTTATGATGGCTGTAAAACTCTGTAAATTTACTGAAGTTTACACTTAAAATGAGTGAATGTTATGGTATGTAAATTATACTTCAATAAAGCTGTTTTAAAAATGTTTCTACAAAGAAAACTGCAGGCCCAGATGGCTTCCCTGTGAATTCTACCAAATTTTGAGGGGGGTAAAAATCACCAAATATTGTAAAAACTCTTTCAAAGAATAGAAACATAGGAAATACTTCTCAAAATTTTTTTGTAGATCTTCAGAACTTTGACACAAAACCTGAAAATGGTTTGTTATAAAATAAACATAAGAAAATTACAGGCTGATTTTTTTCATAAACATGGATACAAAATTCCTAAACCAAATATCAGCAAACTGATTCTAACATTATGTAAAAATTAAAATATATCACAATCTAGATGGGTTCAGGTTGGATGATAACTGAAAATAATTTTGTATTTCTAAGGATGCAAAAAATAATAATAAAATTCAACCTTTTTTACATGATAAAGCAAGAAAGATCTCTTTGCAAACTGGTAATAAAACAAAGTTTTCTTAATCCATTAAAGGGTATCTATAAATATCTTACAGCAAACATGATATTTTACATTGAAATATTAAAAGCTAAGCGCCTGAAATAAGGAATGAAATAAAGATGACTGGTATAACCATTTCTATTATTATTGCTCTAGAGGTTGTAGCTGATGATATTAAGCAAGAAAAGAAATAAAAGTTATAATTAAAGATATAAACAAAGAAATATTAGAAAGCTGTCATTATTTACAAGTGACTGTATATGTAGAAAGCCCAAGAATGTATAATTAGAGAATTAGAATTAACTCATTACTTTAGCAAAAACACTGGATAAAAATATGTTTTATAAAAAGCATCAGTTATATTTCTATACACTAGTAACTAACAATTAGAAAAAATAAATGTATAAAAGATACTATTTCTAATAGCAATAGCAAGCAATCAAGTATGAAAATGAGAATAAAAGGCAGAGAGCAGGATCAAATTTAGTAGAATTTCAGATATCATCATTATCAAATAGAACTATAAAATAATTGCATTTCTATATTTTAAAAATACAAAATGACTTTAGATATAAGAAAAAAAGACTGCAAAAAATGACTAAGGAGATATGAAAAAGAAATATGGTAGTCATTTCTTAACCACAATTTTATTTTCAGTTACCTGCTATCAACCATGGTCTGGATATATTAAATGGAAAGTTCCAGAATTAAACCTTTCATACATTTAAATTGCATGCCATTCTGAATAGAGTGATGAAATCTTGTGCTATTTGTTCTGCTTGGGATGTGAATCATCCCTTTAGCATATCTATGCTAACATAACTTTTAGTACAGTGCTATAATTGTTCAATTTTTATTATTAGCTATCATTGTCAATCTCTTAGTGTGCCTAATTTAAAAATTAAACTTTATCATAGTTTAATAGTTTTTAGTAGCTTAATAGCTTTACCCTATTTATAGTTTTCATATGTACAGAAAAAAACAGAGTATATGTAGGGTTTGATTCTATTCACAGTTTCGGGTGTGCAT
>NW_006294654.1:2564648-2579349 GCF_000327345.1 Myotis davidii | reverse complement strand
TAAGGGGACTACTGTATTATTCTAGAAATTTGAAAATGAATATAAAATTTTAAAAGGATAAATTAACAAGAAGATTGAATAGCTGAAGAGAGGTTTCGTGTGTTAGAAAATTAATATATTGTGTGTTTTTAATGTAACATAAATAAAATGATGAAAATGTATTAAAAAGAAATGAAAAGACATGGAGACAGGATGATGAAGAATTGTAGAATGGGTAAGGTAACTTTTGAAAAGATAATACCATGAGAATTTTTCGGAACACTGGAAAGACACCAATATTCAGATATGAGCATGGATTCAATATAAAAATACTAGAGGCCCAATGCATGAAATTCGTGCAAGGGGCTTGGCCCTCGCAGCCCCTCACAGCCCTGGTTTCATCCGGAAGGTTCTCTGGACGGTTGTTCTGCTGTTCAGTCTAATTAGCATATTAGCTCTTTATTATATAGGTTTTAAGTGAAAGAAAAAAGATCAAATCATAAACTTCAAAAACATACACAATTGAGTTTAGGGACTCTGTCAAAAATTATAAAACTATTAAGAAAAACAAAATAATAGTGGGCTCCATTCAGGGTGGTCATTGCCTTTGAGTGATGAAAAGGAGGGAGGACCCATTCACAAGGATATTTTGGGGCATCAATATTATTTATTATTATTATAATCACTGTGAAGCTAAGTTGTGTTTACATGGGTATTTGCATTGTTATTTATTCTTATATTCTTCCCAAATATAAGAGGAGATTCAGGCAGTTCACAATAAATTAAATTGCTTTTTAAAAATATGAATGCATAACCAATATAATTCAATGTATACAATTTTAAATTTTTAAAAAATGAGCAAGCACTTTTTAACTTATTGCATTTCGATAAAAAATTTTAAATGTGATGATGTAGAGTTAAATAAAGTTTAGGGGAACAGATATATACATTGTTGTCCAAAATGCTAGTTGGTTCAAGCACTTCATAAAATATGTGATAGTATCCTATATAACAAAAGGCTAATATGCAAATCAACCAAATGGAGGAACGAATGGCTGTTATGATGTGCGCTGACCAGCAGGGGGCAGACGCTCAACACAGGAGCTGCCCCCTGGTGGTCAGTGTGCTCCCACAGGGGGAGCACTGCTCAGCCAGAAACCAAGCTCATGGCTGGGGAGCGCAGCAGTGATGGAGGGCAGTAAGGAGTGAGGGGTCCCAGACTGTGAGAGGGTGCACAAATCTCATGCACCAGGCCTCTAGTTGTTTATAATACCACAAAGCTTGCAACTCAAAAATGTCCATTGGTAGGTACTGATTAAGGCACATCCAAATAATCCAACACTATATCATCACTAAAAATCATTAGGTAGCTCCATATGTGCTGATAGAGTGACCTCCAAGAAATACTGTTTAATGAAAATGGCAAGATACAGAATAGTATGAATTTTTAGAATGCTGTTACTCATGCAAAAAGATATGTGTTGTATATTCAGAGAGGCTTGAAGTATTGCTAGGAGAGCTACTCAAACAAAAGAAAAACCTGGCAAAAACGGTTAATCTAAGGAGTAGTGAAACAATGGTACTAGGTTGTCAGGTGTACTTTCTTTCGACTATCAGCCCTTGTTTCACCTTCTGCATTTTTATCAGATGCAAAAATTACCTTTTAATGGAAATAAATGTCATTTGTAAGCAAAGATTCACATGTGCAGGGATGTGACATGGTCATAATATGGGAAACGGAGGCGTTATTGAAGTCACTATAATGATACCCTCTACATATGTAATTTCTTTGTAACCAAAGCAATCATTCAAATCTCTTAACAAAAGTGATTTTTTGTTTTATTTTACAGAACTTGAATGTTATCATCAGGAAGAAAAACCAACTGCATGAAATTTCTAGTGCTGCCTGGGTTTATCTTGCTCAGAAATAATGGGGTAGGGGGTGGGGAATGCTGTTTCAAACGTTAAAAAAGAAAGGTTTCTGAATCTCTCCTTTGAAATGTATAAATATAAAAGCAAACAATAGAAATAATTGTAAGATACCTATTTTGGGATCCCTACTCCAAAATCAGGTATGTTATTTAATTTCCCTTTTTACCCGTTGTTCATTCGGGGTCAAACTCTGCAGTTCCATAATAGACCTTGCCACTCTATTTTCAGAGGCGCAGATGGCCGAAAACCGTTTCACAAGTAAGCCATTTTATTTGAGTGGAACTGAATTAGCTTTCCCAACCCACAATTTCCAAATACGATCTCAGAAATGAAATACACCCTTCGACGTCCTAGTGGTGTGGCTCTGGGAAAATCATGGCATCTCTCAGACATGCAATTGCCTTCTCTGCGGAGTGAGACTCCCCAAGGCCTTTGTTGTAGTGTCATGAGATTAAATCCCAAGACACAGACCTTTGAATGTACCCCCAGCCCGAGCTGCATTCCCCATCGCTGAACAGTGCAAATACTGAAAATACTAATCCCTGGCCCCACCGGAAGCTAATTAAGTCAACTTCTCTGGCGGTGGGCCCAAGCATCTGCATTTTGCAAAGCTCCCTGGATGATTCTCCTGCGCAGTTAGAGTTGAGAACCCCGGACTAACTCTGGACCGGTGCCTATCGTGTCTTCCAGCTGTTAAAAACACCGGCGCTTTTATTGGTAAAACACCAATGAAGTTGTGAGGCTCCACAAGCAAACAAGCCGAGCAGTAATTCGCTTGTGGGGGCATATGTGCTCCTCATGCATTTTGATTCAAGAAACAAGAACTGCCTACGCTAACCTGCTCGGATGCCGCCAGCCACTTTATCAGCTTCTAGCTGGGTGGCAGGTAGAAGTGACATTTTCGGAGAAGAGTAGGAAGAGGAGTAGGAGGGAAAGAACTTGTGTCTTAAAAGCAGAAAATCTTCTGTTGTTTTGATATAGCAAAGAAAGACATGGAACACAGGAGTCTGCCACAGGTGTCCAGGTCAGAATCTATCCTACCCTGATATATTTCCTTCCAGGTCAGTGATGGTCACTTTTTAGAATTACTATTTGCCCTCTCTCCCATCCTCACTTAGAACTCTCAACGCCCGCTTTACTGGCTATTTTTTACACAATATTTTACTAAATTGTTTTTATTTGACTGCATATTTGCATTAGAACATGAGCTCCATGAGAGATGTTCTAATATCCCAGTTAGTTCTTACACAATTGAATTTTCTTCGTGAATTTCTCCCAAACAAGAGACCCAACCCTAAGGCAAGACCCTTTTTTTCTATAAAAAGATATTAAGGTATGTATCAAAGTTTAGCACAGTAGCAAAAAGCACAAACTAGAGGGAAGTGAAGTGTTTTGAATCAATAATTTAAAAAAGAAAAAAAGTGCTCTCCTCAATAAAAGCGTTCTTTGCGCATGAGGCATTCTTTCCCATATGTTGTCTTAGTTTGATTAAAAAGCTTGTTTCCAATTCTGCTGGATCCTCCAAAACCTTTCCTCTGGTCATTCCTTGGAGATCACTGTTACTCTAACTGGTCTCTAATTCTCTGGTCGGGCTCCCGGGCCTTTCTTTAATAATTGGATTCTGCTGTCTGTTTGCTGGCCTTTGGCGCTTCCTCCAAAACTAAGTGAACTTGTAACAATATAAGATAAAGCTTTTCCTCCTTTTATCTTTAGTTTCTTTAGAGTGTTACCAAAAATCTTGTTTACTCCTGGGGGCTACAATAAATTGTTCTTTCCCCGTTGTTTACAGGAGAAATCACATATGTGTGTTGTGTAACTTTAAACAGTTCAACATGGCAATCGGTTAGTAAAGGGAGAGTCTGACCTTCCTCCAAAAACTCTTGTGTTCATTTCAGTGTTTTCATGAGTGTTTCACCTGCTAAACTGTGTGTACAATTTTGCCCCCCCCAAAAAAATTTCACCTGCATAGACCTAAATCTCGTTATAAAATGCTAGTCAAAATCCTGTCACATTTTTCCCCTATAGTGCATGATCGATATATATAAAAGCCTAAGCAATCATCCAACAGTTCAACCATCTGATCAGTAGCTATGATGTTCAATGACCACCAGGGGGCAGATGCTCAATGCAAGAGCTGCCAAGCTGTGGTGACTTGGCAGCTGTGGTTCTTGGGTGATGCACCCAGGACCAGAGAAGAGGGAGCCCGATTCTGGGATGTGTCACCCGAGAACCACCCTTTCACAATCTGGGACCCATCAGGAGATGTTGGAGAGCTGGTTTCAGCCTGAGCCCCACAGGCCAGGCCGAGGGACCCCACTGGTGCATGAATCCGTGCACCAGGCCTCTAGTTGTTATATAACAATAAATTTTTAAATGTAAATTATTTAGTAGGCATCCTGAACTTGGTAGGGTACAATCAGCAATAACGTTAATTTTTTCCCCACCGGTGCTATGAAACACTCTGTAGGAATTTTCCCTCCTCAAGACATTTCCAACAAGCCCAATTGATTTAAAAAGGCTTGTTTTTTGTACTAAAAAGTCTACCTCAGTCTACACCTAAACTTCAATATCATATCTAGTAGAGAGCTCCTTCCCTAATCCCCAAATTCAAGTCTGATCTGGGGTTGGAGAGTAGTCGTGAGAAAGGAGAAACCAAACCTACTTTTTACTGGATCCCAGACAGGAATCCTTTCTGGTTGGTCAGTCCACACACCCCACCAATCGTAAAATATTTTGAATATCACCCCTGCCTGGCTTTTTCACTCGGCTTTGCCTCCTACCTCCTCCTCTGCTGCTTCTGGCCAGAGCTCTCTGTACTTTCTCGAACAGCAAACGTCTTCTGTCTCTCGCAGTAAATAACCAAATGATGGCTCTGCTGCACAGCACAGGAATTGGTTTTTGGAGATGTCCATGCACTCTTCTTAGTCAAGGTCCTATCCAGACGTTTGAATCCTGGCTACCTCTCACCGTGTCCTCAGCGGGGGAAACATATATACTCGTTCTTCCAACTTGGGGGAGTGCAGCTGCACTCACCTCTCCTTTTTGAAGTCACCTCATCCAGCCTGAATCCTTCAGACTTTTCCAAGTGAGAGGCAGACACTGGGCTCTTTGCTCTTCCAAGATGTCAGGGGACACATTTCCAACTCTCTCAAGAACTATTGGCTTCCATTCCAGAAGCAGCTCTGGGGAGCCTAAGTGTCTCAGGACTCCTTAAGCCAGTGTGAATCACCAGTCTCCCTCTTGCAGACATCATCATATTGAACCCCACTCACTTGGCAAAGAAGGAAGAAATACCCCCTCATCTCCCGAAGGGAGAGAAGAGAGAGCTGTTGCTTTCCTCCATGGGAAATTTCCTTCACCTAATCTACCCTTGAATGGGTGATCTTCTCTTACCTGGGCTGTTGGAATGATGGTAGCTGATTAGGGTTTCCCCCTCCAAAAACCCCGTGGGATTACCTTTAGTCCTTTTCTTTAGTGTGTTAGAAAACGTTTTCACCCTTTATATCCCCTCATTGCTTCAGAACTTCACTGAAATCCCAAGTTAACAGATTCTATTTCATAATCTTTTCTCTTGCACGTAATTTTTTTAATCCTTAAAGGATACTTAGGATCTTAGAATTGCTAATTTTATCATTGAGCAAATTCAAGAAAATGCTTATTCTAAGTCTCAGTATATTATATGAAAAATGAGCTACTAAGAAATTACCTGACATGATAATTATGAGATCAAATGAGATAATCTGTGGGAATTCTAGGCAAACTTTTTAGTGCTATCCAAAGATTAGTTACCATGTTAAATATACCCAGCATAAAGTAGAAATTAAAGGCAGTTATTAAAGTAGTTTGGGCTTAAAAAATGCCTACCCGTAGGTAATGTAGCTAAAAATACACACCCGAATGCAGTGTGAGGCATATTAATAGCACTATATAGTTCAACCCAAATTTTACATGTATCCAAAAATATTTTTAAATGATACATAGCATATTCTCAAGAAGAAGGAGAAGGAAGTGGGAAAGGGAGGGAAGGGAAGGAGGAAAATAATTATTAAACAAATGAAAAAATACTATGAAATGCTCATTAGAACTACACACACACACACACACACACACACACACATGCCTTCCCTTGGTATATAAGAACAGCGCCAGTCAACATTTTTTTAAATATATTTTATTAATTTTTTACAGAGAGGAAGGGAGAGGGATAAAGAGTTAGAAACATCAATGAGAGAGAAACATTGATCAGCTGCCTCCTGCACATCTCTTACTGGGGATGTGCCCACAACCAAGGTAGATGCTCTTGACCGGAATCAAACCTGGGACCTTTCAGTCCGCAGGCTGATGCTGTATCCACTGAGCCAAACCGGTTAGGACCAGTCAACATTTCTTAAATATCTTTCAAATCTTATCATCTAGCTTCCTTCCTACCCTAGCATATCTAAATATTTCTTTCCAAAATGCTAAAACTGCCATACATGTAACTTGCAGTTTTTCAGCTACTTCATACATGTGGGGGTTTTCTGTCTCTCCAATTACAAATAAAATTTTGAGATGAAAACTGGTCTTTATATTTCTTCTGTGGCCTTTGCAATGTATGATAGATGGTTAAATCGATTGGTGGCAATGAATATTTGCCTTCATTCAATAAACCTTCAGCCCCTCCCCACAGCCAGCCCAGCCCTTATCAGGCCCCAGACCAGGCCGGCTGGACCCCACCCTTCATTCAATAAACCTTTCTGTAGCAAATTTGATGAATTCTATAAGACATGTTAAGATGCTCAAAAACAAAACCCTACAGATTGAGTAAATTTATATATATATAAAAAGCCAATAACCAGAACGCCAGAATGACCAGAATGACTGTATGCTATGATGCCCACTGTGGCCAGCAAACCAGCCAGATTAGGGGGATGGGGCAAGCCAACTGACCTCCTGAGGCCCCTCAACCCAGCTGGCCCACCCCACCCCAATTGGCCCACATCATGCACAGAGCAGGGCGGATTGGGAGGTTGCGATGCCACCCCTAGTCACACTCAGGGTAGGGCCAATTGGGGGTTTGGGCACCGCCCCCTGTCACACTCAAGGCAGGGTCCATTGGGAGGTTGCAGCCAGCTCCAACCCCGATTGCCCCCCTCCACACACACCAATCACCACCCACAAGCCCCTCCCCATGGCTGGCCCCACCCCCAACTGGCTCCCCAACCCCAACTGGGGGTGGAGTCCACCAGCCAATCATCCACGGCCCCTCCCTACAGCCAGCCCAGCCCTGATCAGGCCCCAGACCAGGCTGGCCAGACCCCACTCATGCACGAATTCATACACTGGGCCTCTAGTCTAATATAAATAAGCACAGCCAAGTAGAAGATTGGTGCTTCCAGTAAGAGTGAAAATACCGTTTGATATTTTTGTACTTCTGTTTTTGTATCAGCACTTCTTAGGAAATAAAGTATATTATTTATACACACACAAATATCTACCAAATGCAGGTAGCTATGTTACTATTTACATTAAGAATTATCTTTTAAAACCAGAAAAACTTGCTTTCAGATGTAATCTTGATTTGTATCACTCATTTCATTCTTGCCTGCTTTAAATCACAGATTATATTATTTCTGTTGGTTAAGTGTGAATTCCTTAATGCACAGAGGGATAAACCAGTTTTGTTTTGTTTTTAAAAAAGGAAGTTAAACCAAAATAAGCACACAAGAAATAACGGTGAATCAAGGACTATGTTATCAGTTAAAATCACAATAGCACTACAAAATAGCCACAATCGATCTTGAGAAAATAGGTTCAGAGAAAGTAAAGAATTTGCTTTAGAAGGTAAATTATTTGCACAGATCTGATTGCCGAGTCTATTTTTTAAATCACTATTCCATTTTGCATCCCCAAGCTCGCTTCGCCAGGGCAGGTGTTGGCCATTAATATTCTGCTTCTGAGTGAGAGAAAAAAAATGAGTGTGATAGTGAATAAAGCTAAGAAATAATGAATTCCCAACTAGACTGAATCTACCTCTTAGTTTCATTTGATCTGCCCTCCCACATACTATTAGATTATTTTTTATTTTTCCCAGACCATGTGGCGATTCCATCCTCAGAGCCTACCAAATTGCCAGCTCAAAAATCTAACCTCTATCCCAGGAAGAGAATCACATCATAGAGAAAGTACTTCGTATCTCAGGTTGAGTGAAATGGGGATGTAAGGAGAGAAGGATGAAAAAAACAGAGTTCTAAAGAATAAAGAAGAGTTGGAAGGTGGCAAACCAACTAATTCACACTTTCTAATCAGTGATGAGACTTAGATACCCACACACGACACGCTTTCCTCATTCCCCACCCCTCAGAAAGATGCCCACCCACTGACCCTGTTCCCAGTTCTCCCATCTCACTCCTCATCTCTGTCCTCTCCAAATGTCCACGTGACTTTTCCTTTTCTCCTCCTCATTCTCTATGGCTGTCTTTTTCTTTGTCTCTTTATCTGTAACCTCCTCAATCCTAACTTTTCTTCACTTTCGGCTTTCTCTACACCTGGTCATCTTCTACTGGCCACAAAATGGAATTCAATATTAATTATAACTGCTGCTCCTATCACCAAGATTTATCAGGAAGCTACCAAGCCCCAAACATTTTTCAAGCATATCTTTACCTTCCATAACTCTGAATTAGAGATATGACTATTCATGTTTTTCAAATCAGGGAGCCCATCCCACCAAAGTCATCCATCTAAAATGTTGTCACAATGTGCACCTAGTTTTGTGCTTTTTTAAACATTTTTTTTGAGATGTAATTCACCCACCACACAATTCACTCATTTAACCTGTACAGTTCATAGCTTTTAGTATATCCATAGAGTTAGGCAGCCATCATCATAATCACTTTTAGAACATTTTCAGCACCACAAAAGAAACCGTGTACCTCTTAGTCATCACCTCCCAATTCCCCAATCCCTCCAGCTCTAGGCAATCACTAATCTGCTGTCTCCATATATTTGCTTATTCCAGACATTTCATTTAACAGAATCAGACAGTATGTTGCCTTTGTGACTTCTTTCAATTGGTGTAATGTTGTCAAGGTTCATCCATGTGACCTATATCAGTACCTCATTTCTTTCCATGGCAGAGTAATATTTGATTGTACAGATATGCCCCATTTTGTTTATTCCTTTATCAGTTGGTGGATGTTTGAGTTGTTTTCACATTTGGGATATTATGAAGAATGCTGCTATGAATATTCATGCACAAGTTTTTGTGTAGACATATATTTTCATTTCTCTTGGGTCTATACCCAGGAGTGAGATTTCTGGGTCATATGGTAACTCTATTTTTAACATTTTGAAAACTGCCAGACTATTTTCTGAACTGGCTGTATAATTTTATATTCCCACCAACAATTTGTAGGAGGCTTCCAATTTCCCCACATCCTCACCTACACTTGTTATTATCTGACTTCTTTATTACAGCCATCCTAGTAAAGTAAGCAGTAGTATCACATTTCGTCTTTACTTGCATTTTCCTGGTAGTTAACCCTAGGCTTTTCTTTAATTGCATCTTAAAATATTTGTTACAGTTACTCAATTGAAAGTTAAAATCCTTGCTCTGGAAACAGTTTAAAATCAGTGAAAAAAAGGATGGACATATCCAATTAAGCTGTTATGAATGAGTGTACATGTATGAGTGTGCATGCATATTTGCTTGCCTTGCATACATGTGTGCATGTACATGTAAACATATATGTCTCAGAACTGTTGAAAGCATGGGCTCTCAAGTTGAACCACTTGAGGTCATATTCAGGCACTACCACATAGTACCTGAGCAAGTCTATTAATTTCTCCAAGTTCATTTTCTCTAGCTAAAAGTAGGGAAAATAAAAACAGCATATGCAACTTGTACTATATAGCACAGTGCCTCCTAGAGAGTTTATTCATAAAGATGAGCTCAACACTTCAGTATGCATTGACTCTTTTACAATTAGGAGGTGTTTTGTGTACTGGGCAATTAAAAACAATGAGTTGTACATTTTACATTTGCACACTTTTTTCTAAACATTTCCAGCCAATATTCTAGTTTTAGCCTTTAATAGATTTCCTGCCATGGATCAGTGTCCCTCCATACCTAATTTCTGACCCTGTCCTTCAGAATCCAACTAAAAATTATTTATACAAAATGAAAATAGTAAGAGTTTATTTATTGCAAAACAGCACCATTAGGTCTCATAGCAAAGTGTTTCCCATTTTGAAACAGCTCCAAAAGATGTCCCAGTGCCACCAAAAGAGGAGGAAGCCACTCAGGGCCCGTGACAGCACGTGCCCTTGAAGGCAGTGAAACTCTCCTTCCAGAGCCATCCGATTTAGCCCTTACATTCCCCACTCGTCAAACCTGGGGAGCAGTAGCAATAAGCAGCACAAATTGGCAGATAATGCACCTTATTTCCATGTAGAAGCAGGTGCATTTTCCTCGGGATAAGCGGTGCTCTGACACTGATCCGCTCTGACAGGCCAGCAGATCTGAAATTACTCAGCACACATCGCCACTGGCTTGGGAAGCTGCTCCCAAGAGCTTGTTCTGAAACTCTTCAATCCCCCGGGTGCTAATTAAAATTTACTGGGTAATATTTGCAAAGCTCAATGGCCCTAGTTACAGCAATTATCAGTTACTAAATGTTAGTGCAGGAGATGTCACCTGATGATTGGCTTTTTTATTCAAGAGGATTGTCCCTCTTCCCCCACCCTTCATTCTCTCCTTTCACTTCTTCAAGAAACCAAATGAGCTAAATGTCTCAATTGGCTTTAGAGAGGGAAAAACATCACCATCCTCCACTTACAGTAAGTCTTTTCTCATTGGACCACTAATGACTGGGGTTTCCGGGTTTTAAATATAAGCTCCTCATCCCACTATGGAAGTGAGGGGCCAAACTGGAGATCCACCTCTGAGCCCCCACTAAGAGAAAAGGGCCCCCACCTTGCTCATCCATTTGCCACAGTGGCTGCCTCAGCAAGTAGACCAAAGGCCCTGGAAAAGGCCTGCTAATCTTATCGTGCTATTGCACATGATTGCTCTTGAAATAGGAGGTGGTATTTCAAAACACAAAAACATCCAACCAATGTATGGATTTGGCCGCCAAACAAGCCATAGGCAAAGGACTCACCTACTTGATAGCATGTTCTGACCCTATTAACCATAGACCACAGAAGGAGACAATTACTGCATCTGCTGTGTTTCAGTTCATAACGGACTTGATGGCTTTCATTAAGCCATAATGATCTGTGGCAAGAAATAAGATATTCCAGATTCTCTTTAAATAAATGATCTTAAAATTAATAGTCAAACTCCTTTAAGTTCTAATTCAGGAAAGACATCAGATACAAAAGCGGTAGAACTAAACCCCTTTGTGGGTCAGTAGCAGTTTTTGCTCTTTGCTCATATACCACTGGCAGATTTTTAATAAGACACAATCTTCTCAATTGTTTGTTTGTTTTGAGAAGAGAAAAACTTTTTACAGAGTTCTCATCCAAGAGATCTAATATTTACAGGATACCTACTATTTGTCAGACATTAATGTTTGGCACTTTAAACAAAGAGATTTATCTTTCTCTGTTATGGCCCAACTTTAATGTCCACTCTTCATTTTCCTTTTTAAATAAATCTATTTTCAGAAGCAGAGGAAAAGATGACAGTCCAATTTTTGGTAATCAATAATCTGTGCAGCAGCAACATAAAACATGGAAGAAAGGCCAACCTTCGTGACAAAACCGAGGTTATTTTAAGACTCTTCCCCTTTCAATCTCCGTGGCCTTCCGCAAGGCATTTAACTTTCTGAGTCTCTGTGTATGTACCTCGCTGGGTCAAGATTACATAATGTATGTAAAGGAGCTCAGAGAGAAGTGAGACACTGTACAAGGGAAATGGAGAAGGACTTTTACTCCAATCAGGATGTCAGTAGAAGTAAAATATTCAAGAACCTCACAAACACAGGTAATGCTCATTGAGATCAAATGGAAAGGTTACCAAGTTACAAAGGTACAGCTGTGTACATCCTGTGGCAAATAATGATCATTGATAGTTTAGATGTTGGGGGGCAGGCTAGAAGGGGGCCAATTGGGGGGGGAGGGAGACATATGTAATATTTTCAACATTAAGATTTTTTAAATAAAAAATAAAATAATTTAAATGTTTTCTGCTCCTGATTTCATAAAGTTTTCCTCAGAATTAGGCAGGTTAAAATCAACTTGCAACAACAATTAATACTCTAACCATTCAATCTCTTTCACTTCTTACTTTACTTGCATATGCTGTACAATATTACATAGCAACAAACTCTGAATCTTTCAAAATTTTGTAGGAAATATATTGGGGGCTTAATAAGGAAAATATAAATGTTTGTATAATATATATAGGCAATTTCCTCTTTAAGCCCCCAATATAGCTCCTATAAATTTCAAAAGAATGCAATATATCCTTTAAGTGCTAATAAGGGCTTGAGGTCAAACTCACTTGATATTCCATTAGGTTAAGATAATTTTTGCAAGTATGTCCAATCTACTAACCCAAATAATGAAAAACACACACATATGTACAAGGCAGAAAATCTTCTGTATATTCAATAGCTCTTGCCTTGGGCTAAATTGCTGACGAAGCAATTTGCATGGTGTCACTCTCCTCAGCCACAAAACCTTTACTTAATGTCAACTATTTGTTGGGAACTTCTTGGTACTGACCCACAAATCATTTCAAATACATGGCAATTTGAGGGATGGTAAGGAGGAACTTAGCCAGATGAAGAGGGTGAGGAAGAACAGCTCAGGCAAAGGAAACAGCACCCCCACACTCCTACACCCCCACCCCTGTCATGGCTGGAAGACACAGCGTAATGTGAGCAAGGAAGGCAAAAGAGAGGTTAGGTCATGCAGGACCTGATAAACTCATCCTGTCCATCAAGGTCCTAGTAGGAAACAAAACTCTCTCAGATGGTTTAATAAAGAGATTTCAATAAAAGAGGTACTTACAGATGTGTTGGCCATACTCAGGGAACAAACAAGGGTCAGGCAGAAGCTGTCACCATGCAAGGAGTCAGGCAAGAAATACTGGAGGCTTGTGTGAGCTGAAGCTGTGGAGGTGAGGCGATTCATACCTGCAGACAGAGAAGTAAATACTAGTTGAAAGTGGGAGACTGCAGGAAAGAAATACTGCTGACTCTTGAACAACGCTGGAATTAGGGGTCTCCACTTGCGAACAGTTGAAAACCCACATATAACTTTGGACTCCACAGTGAGCACTTTGCATCCCTTGATTCAACCAACCCCATAGAAAACAGTATATATTCCATCGTGGCTGGGCATCTGTGGTTGGGAATGCAAAAATACTGTTTCCATGGAGGTTGGTTGAACCCACAAATGAGAAACTCCTGGATATGAAGGAAAAACTGGCAAACAGAGAATAACCAGCATATTGGAGTTTTTATTCCATCCAAAGGAAAATGGGAAGCCTTTCAATTATTTTAAAGGTCTTTTCTGTTACAGGTTTTGTGAAAATGACCACAGCATTTAAATGCACATTTTCTTTCCTATTGCCATTCATTGGGGGATGGGGGAGAGGGGGTGGAGAAAGAGAGAGAAGGAAAGAAGAAAAAGAAACAAGTGTGAGATGTTTCATGTTTGTTAAGAATATCAAGACTAAAGGCAAAGGCAAATTTGGATATTCCAAGGATAACAACATGGGCATTGTGAAAATCTGTGGGTGATTCCTTGGGCTTAATTAAAGAATGACAAGGAACTCAGTGAATGAATGATCATGTTGAAGATGATTTAGTTTTATGTTCCCTTTTTGAGGAGTTAGTTTTGCAAATTTTCATCAAAGGATTTGCTAGAGCTCAGATGTTTCCTGTTTTTGTAAACTTGCAATGACAGTTTCAAAACTGGTCTTTTTTGAGGGTTTTATTTTTCTTTGGTAGTATTTCTAACATTTGTTGAAAGGGGCGGGGGTGGGGGGAGGAAAGAGACCCTTGGGCCATTTAGGTTCCATGGAGATAGGTTTATTTCTGCTGTAATTTTTGTGCCAAGTTTTTTAAATTATTTTATTGATTGATTTTTAGAGAGAGAGGAAGAGAGAGAGAGAGAAACATCGATTTTGTTGTTCCACTTATTTAGGCAGCCATTGGTTGATACTTCTATGTGCCCTGACCAGAGATCAAACCTGTAACCTTGGTCTATAAGGACAGTGCTCTAATCAACTGAGCTACTTGGCCAGGGTCTGTGCCCCATTTTCTTAAAATTGGGATCTGGATGCATTTTGAGGGAAATTTTAGGCCTCTAATAATAAAGAGAATAAATATGCTGCATATTCTATAAATGAAGGGACCGTGAAGAATCCAGAAAATTTTCTAAATCTGTGATTCTCATCAATCGTATATGCCATATATCATCTAAGGCAGGGGTGGGCAAACTTTTTGACTCGAGGGCCACAATGGGTCCTTAAACTGGACCAGAGGGCCAGAACAAAAGCATGGATGGAGTGTTTGTGTGAATTAATATAAATTCAAAGTAAACATCTACACTAATAAAAGAGAAAAATGGTAATTGGCGTACGACGCTACCCTTTTCATTGGCTAATCAGGGCTATATGCAAATTAACTGCCAACTCAGATAGCAGTTAACTGCCACAAAGATGGCGGTTAATTTGCATATGTAGGCACAATTCAGGGAGGCAAAAGGGAAAGCAGGAAGAAGCCCCCTGCCACTGACAGTGATCAGAAACCCAGGGGGCAGCTAAGAGCTGGGGGGCAGGGCAAAGGCGGCC
>NW_006294654.1:2561988-2563975 GCF_000327345.1 Myotis davidii | reverse complement strand
GCCGGCAGGCCTGGGTAAGGGTCCGATCCTGCGATTGGAGGGTGATGGGGGTCAAGGCCTGAGGGCTTCCAGTATGTGAGAGGGGGCAGGCTGGGCTGAGGGACACTCCCCGCCCCCCCTCACACCCACACCCAGTGCACGAATTTCATGCACCGGGCCCCTAGTCATTACATAAAAGGATATGGTCTTTTTTTTCAATAGTTTTATTCATTTCAAACGGGCTGGATCCGGCCCACGGGCCGTAGTTTGCCCACGGCTGATGTAAGATTTTTAACACCCTATATTCCCAAGGCCTCTGAAAACCAACTGAAATGAAATATCTGAAACCCAGGACTTCATATTATTTAAAACTAGAGGCCCGGTGCACGAAATTCTTGCATTTTTGAGGGGTGGGGAGTCTCCTCAACCCAGCCTTCACCCTCTCCAGGGATTGGGACAAAATCAAGAGCTGGACATCCCCCTCACAATCCTGGACTGTTGGCTCCTAATCGCTACCTGCCTGCCTGCCTGGTCGCCTCTAACTGCCCCCACCCCCACTGCCAACCTGATCGCCTCTCACTGCCTCTGTGTGCCAACCTGATCGCCCCTGCCTCCCCCCACTGGCCTGGTCACCCCTAACTGCTCCCTGCTGTTGGCCAGGTTGCCCCCAACTATCCCCTCCTGCCAGTCTGGTCACCCCTCATGCCCCCCCCCCCACCCCCCCCCCCCCCACCCCGCCAGCCTGGCCACCCCATGCAGCTTGCTGTTCAGTTGTTTGGTCGTCCCTCACTAACCCCGCTGCTGGCCTGGTCATAGGCAGCCATCTTGTGAGGGCAGGTTAATTTGCATATTACCTCTTTATTATATAGGATGCCCCCCTGGGTGATTCTGACCTGCAGCCATCTTTGTCATCACAATAGATGTAATTTAAGCCCCAAACCATACTTATTTAAAAATTCCAAATAATTAAAATGCTGGTGATAGTAAACTAAGAAGTTTCTAGATCCTTCCACTTACAACATTATATCACTTTTTATATCAGTTTCAAATTTAAGTGCATAAGAATGATTCAAACTTTTAAAATTCCTCAAATTGGATTGACCTCATTGCATTCCCTTCACATTGTACAATGCGAGTGTGCACTTTTGGTAATGAGCTTTTCAAAGTAGCATTAATGTCTGATTTTACATGTGTTGGAATTTTGTCTTTTTTTATGAATATATTTTTAATGGCTTCTGAAGTTCTCCAAATCTGAGGCTGGAGGTGGATCCATTGAGGGAGTTCAAAAAACAAAATGATTATTATTTACATATAATAGAAAAGTCTTGGCCTAGTGCTTTAGTTCTGTTGTAATTGCAATCTCTTCCTACGAAAGCTGCAATGAAATATCAATCATTTCTAATAAACAATATCTTGAAATCAACCCAAATCCTGATTATCAATGTGGTTACTATTTTCAAAACTCTTTCCTATCAACAAATATTATCTGTGTGCTGTGCTTTGGGAAGAGGTTTTGTCTTAAGACTTCCTTGACTCATTCTGAAGCATTCCTCTGATTTGGATTCTGGCTCATTTTTTATTATACTATTGGCTCTCTCCTTATTTGGCTAGCCAAGGTATAAAGATGCAATACTCAATTTGGAATGCAAATCAATCTCTGGAAATCTCCTGCATATCTTCTTACACCCACACTCTCACTACAATAAAAACCCCAAAAGAAGACATGAACCATCACCCTGTGTTTCTGTGTGAACTTCCTCTGGAGTTTTTGCTCTACAATTTATGGCCCTGCAACATTATACTTTGCATTGGAAACCAAGATGGCGGCATAGGTAAACACCGGAGTTTGTTGCCTCGAACAACCACTTTAAAAATACAACTAAAAGACGGAACAGACATCGCCCAGAACCATAGGAAGGCTGGCTGAGGGGAAATTCTTCAACTAGAAGGAAAGAGAACAGCATACCGAGATTCAGAGGAGGTACAGGGTGGAAAAAAAAAAGGGTGC
>NW_006294654.1:2548218-2560582 GCF_000327345.1 Myotis davidii | reverse complement strand
CTGTGGATGGGGATGGTGGGGGGTAGGGGGGAAGGGTAGAGGGTGGGGGGGGAACTGGGTGGAGGGGAGCTATGGGGGGAAAAAAGAGGAACGAATGTAATAATCTGAACAATAAAGATTTAATAAAATTAAAAAAAACATTATACTTTGCATTGCAAAGCTATTAAAGCAGAATGGACTGAGCTTCAGCAACCACTTTCATTTCAAGACCCCAAATCCTTTTAAACAAGCAGTCTATTTAAAATATTTTATAATGTATCAGGTAACAAAAATGATTACATTAGGTGAACAAAAATTTTGATGCATTTCTGAAGAACAGAAAGCCAATAGGAATGAAAGAGTAACTGAAGGGTATATAAAATTGTAATAAAATGCAAAAATACAGAGTAAATAAATGGTGTTGAGATCAGAGTAGTTTTGAGTGATGATAATCTGGGTCAAAGGATACAAGAGGTGATAATAAAACTTCATGTCATTATCTATCACTTTGTGCAAATATCTTGAGAGGAAATATCTTGAGAGTAGACCACTAAAGCCAGAAGATTGCAGGTAACTGGAGGCACAGAGGAAGATGGAGGGAGTGACTTCAAAACAAAAACACAGGCTGCCAGCATATTATGTTCTGACATATCACTCCATGTTTCTATAGTCAAAACATGCGTCCACAAACAGGCAAGCAGGAAACGTTCCTGAGAAATACGAGCAGATAAACTAAGGATCAGCAAATATCTGAGGAAAACCAAAACTGCAAAAGAAGGAGCCTCAATTCTGTATGTAGAAAATGAACAGATGGCAAAATATTTAATGGAGCAAGCAGGCTAAGTCCATAATGCTATAATATGGATATGTTTTATCATTTCTATAAAACTAGGAAAGTATTTTATGAAAAATAATCTGGAGAATATAAAAATATAAATGAATTTAAAAGGTGAGATGAACAGAAAAATGAATCAGGCTGACGAGTAAATAGTGAGCTAGGCCATCACACCAAAGGATTTCATAGAATATGGCATATATATATATATATATATATATATATATATATATATAATTTAGAATAGCCTGGTGTCTTAAGTGTAATGTATGATGGTATAATGAAATTAAGAGGTACAGAGAATAGATCTATTATACCCAAAATCTATTTAATAAGAGCATCAGGAAAAAAACCCAAAGATGATAAAGAAATATATATATGTAATCAATGAAATAACAGAAAAATTTTACAGAGCAAAGGACATAAAGGTGTCCACCTGGAGAATGAGTACAAATCCATCATTAAATGTATCAAATTGTCATTCTACAAGCCAAGACTAAAAAAATAACACTTCTAAACTATTCCAAAGAGAAAAAGCAGCTTCCCTACAAAAGAAAAATAATCATATTAGCATCAGACTTCTCCTTAATAGGAATGCATACTGAAAGATAATAAAGCAAAAAAATGACAAATTTCTAAGAAAACCATCTATCTCAAAGTGTTTGGTTTTTATCTATTTTGAAAAATTATAGGTAAAATAAAAGTAACCTCAACATTAATAAGTAGTAGTGAATCAATGTTATGAAATATCACTTTATGACTTGATAGGAGACAACAATAAGCATTTGGGCCACCATCACGTCTCCCTTGAAGTATTGCAATGGTTTGTCTCCCTGTTCCCTCTTCCACCTGTTCTCTATTGCTAACACAGGACCCAGAGTGATCATGTTGCTATCTGTTCAAATTGTTTAGTTTGCATAAAAGGCAAAATTTTACAACAATCTATAAGGCCTTACGCAATTGAGTCTTCTATCTTCCTACTGGCCATCACCTGTTTCTGCCCTTAGGACTTTATTTCTAACTAAATTTCCCTGTCTTTACTCCACTTCAAGCCACTACTGCTTTACTGTTCTTTGAACATAATAGTCATGATCCCAATGTAGGGCCTTTGCACCTGCACCTGCTGTTTCCTGTGTCTAGAAGTCTCTCCCCTAGATGGCTATGTGCTGGCACCTGTGACACCTTCAAGTCATTGCTCAGATGTTGCCTTCTCATTGACATCTTCTTTGACAAATTCATATAAAATTATGTAATGCCCACCTCTCAATATTCTCTATACTTGACTTATTCTTTTTTTCAAATTGGCCATATAACTTATTTTAAACTTCTTTATTGTCTGTTTCCCTTCCAAAAAGTATTCAGGTTCTATGAAAGCAGGTATTTCGGCTTGACATGTAGTAAATGCTCAATAAATATTTGTAGAATGAAAAAAGAATCAGAAGACTTCTCTACTCAAATTGATGGAAAACTAGCTGCGTGACCCAATGCATATTTGATCACTCTGGTCCTCAGGCTGTCTGGCTGTAGAAATGAGATTAGATGAGTACTACTCAAATTTCAGTGTGCATAGAATGAAATTTACCTGGGGATACTTCTGAAAAGTCTGTTAGAATTCAGCTGGTCTGATGTGCTGTCTGAGATTCTGCATTTCTAATACTCTCCAGATGATGTCAATGCAGAGCACCCATGAACATACCTTGAGTAACAAGGAGTGTTAATTAAGATTTCTTTCTTCTCTTTAACTCTATAGCAGGGGGTGGCAAACCGCAACTGGTTATCTGTTTTCGTAAACAAAGTTTTCTTGGAACACAGCCATGCTCATTCATTTACATATCATCTATGATTATTCACACTGCAACAGCAGAGTAGAGAAGTTGTGACAGAGGCCATATGTGCCTATAAAATAAAAAATATGCGCTATTTGTCCTTTTACAGAAAAAGTTTGCTGACCCCTGCTCTATATCAATGGAGTTGCTTCTGGCAATTATTTTGGAATTTGAAGTTATTGTGGTTTGTTCTACTTTTTCTTCATTTTTTTTCTTGCTTACTTTTGTGTCTTTAACCAAGTTTTAATGTCCTCTAAGCCATTTGCTTCTTTGATGTCTATGAGAGCATATTTTTGAAAAAATTTTAAACTGAAAACAGTTAGGAACAGCTAATCTAACTCCACACTTCACAGATGCGGCCTAGGAAGGGAAGTGATTTTCAATGTCACCTAAATAAGAGTTGAAACAGGCAGAGGGGAACCCAGGGCTTTAGACTCAGATCTCACATTCTTTTCTGTTTTGTTTTGTTAACCCTCACCTGAGGATATGTTTTTCCAGTGATTTTTAGAGAGAGTGGAAAGGAGGGGGAGAGACAAAGAGAGAGAAACATTGATGTGAGAGAGACACATGAATTGGCTGCCTCCTGCATGCGCCCTGACCGGGATTGGGGATTGAGCCTGCAATCAAGGTACTTGCCCTTGACTGGAATTGAAACCCCTACCATTCAGTCTGTGTGCCAATGCTCTAACCTCTGAGTCAACCTGGCTAGGGCAGGCCTTATGTTCTTTGTGTCATAGAAACTTCTTACCTTACTTTCCAGGACTTAAATGAAACATATTCTCATTTTGCTTAAATCAGTGTTCCCAGGAGGAGTATTAGCAATCCTTTAACTAAGGACTCAAAGGAGACTAAAGAGAAAGCTTGGTAGGAGTTTAAGGATCTTCTCAGTATATATATATAATTCAGTCTAAGGAACAGTGTAGGGCCAAGATCAACAAAGTCTCTAGGGCAGCCGTGGGCAAACTATGGCCAGCGGGCCGGGCCGGATCCAGCCCATTTGAAATGAATAAAACTAAAAAAAAAAAAAAAAAAAGACCGTACCCTTTTATGTAATGATGTTTACTTTGAATTTATATTAGTTCACACAAACACTCCATCCATGCTTTTGTTCCGGCCCTCCGGTCCAGTTTAAGAACCCATTGTGGCCCTTGAGTCAAAAAGTTTGCCCATCCCTGCTCTAGGGGAAGGGAGAGGCAGAGACATTGAATGTGCACTGGCCAGATCTTCCTTTAAGACCAAGGTACTTATTCCCCCAGTGGCACATTGTTGGCTGCAGACCACCCAGCTGAATCTTTGGGACGAACCATTGGCTGAATAGGACCATCTTATTCAGGTTATGTCCCCTCTTTGGCATATTTCACATCCAATATCTGAATGATATAGAGGTACAAATCCTGGCCCCTTGCCTCAATTATGGGCAACACTGAAGGGCTGGCAATCTGAATGATATAGAGGTACAAATCCTGGCCCCAATTATGGGCAACACTGAAGGGCTGGCCCAGCTCCAGATGTGCCCATGGAGGAGGCCTCTGCTGTTAACTACAGGACAGTTTTCTCTCTCCCTTTGCCCAATCCTGCTACCTCCCTTCCTCACAGGTGTTTACTGTACTTCTGCCCCTCTTGGTAGAAATCCAATCTGGCTTCCTTATCTCCCCTCCATAAGCAATATCCCTGCCTGTACTCCCCATGCACAGCCTGCACACAAATCCCCTTCTGAGTCTGTTTCTGGAGAACCTGAACCAGGACAGGAAGAGTTACTCAGACTTTCCTCTGACTCAGTCACTGTGGATTCATGAGAACAGCTTGAATGTGGGGAGTAGCAGTAACGAGGGAGTAGAAACCAAGAGATCAGTTCCATCAATGTCACTGTGGCATTGAATTTGCTTTGAGTTCAAGAAGGAACCAATTGGATTAAGAGCATTGGTGCCAGGCATTTGAGCAGTAACTAGAGACTCTCTGTGGCATTGCAGGCAACAGGGCCAGTGCCAGCGGCATCATAGTGGCAATGATGCTCTTAATATTTGACCTCAGGGACTGGCTCGGTAGCTCACAGCCTCTCCTGGTAGGCTTCTCCACAGTGAGCAGAAGGGTAGGAGGAGAACCCCAGATTTGGTGGCCAAGGGGACGGTGTTCAAAACTATAGAAAGCATCCCTGAGGTCTCCTAGAAACAGTTGGTCAGGGGAGGGGAGGGAAAGGGGGAGGAGAAAAAAGAGGATATAGTTTCTGCAGTTTTAGATCAGACTGAGCCAGAGAAATATGATTTGGGTAAGTGCATGATCTTATTTATATTCCTCGAATGGTGTGGCCTGGGGAGACATTGGCTAAGACTCATGGCTTCTTTCATTATACCCCATTGCTCTATTAAATTCTATTCCCTGCACCTTCAGAGCAAATAATTCCACATAACACTGTCTGCTTTCTTTGATCCATGTGACTGGAAGGATGAATGTCAGCTCCCCTCCCCCACCAACCCTGCCATAGCCCAAGGCACAATCAATTTCAATATGCAGGGGAAATAGACCACACAGGATCTATGGCCTCCCAACAGGGACCTGACATATTAACTGTTGTAATGCCTCTAATTCAGTCTATTTACTTGGGGATAGGCCTGTCTCTCCTGCTCATCACTTTAACCCATACATTGGTTGTGTCTCGACTATTTAGAGTGATGGGGGTGATCCTCAGGGCACAGTCATGAGAAGCCTGATGAGGGAACAGCTACAGGGAGCCCATCTCCCTTCAGGGTAATGATGACTAATTCCATTCACAGCCCTCACCCCTGCCTGGAAATCTTCTCTTGCCTTTTAAATTGACGTCTGTCAGAGGGAATGAGACTCTGCCCGTGTCACCGCTTGATGCATTGGCCCGGTGGAGGCACTCCTTCTTGTCAAGAAGGGAGACGAGTGAGAGAAGTGAAGAATCGCAGAGGAGCGGAGACTGGGTTCGGGGGAGGAGGCTCCAGGGAGATGAAAAATGAGCAGGGAGAGACGGGGAACCATCTTCAACCAAATGCCATTATTTTGATTTGAACACTTTTGCAGCTTATCTGACAGAGAAGCAGACTATTGAGATGATCTCACCCCGTGTATGTCACAGCCCTAAATAGCTCAAGTTGGCGTGTTTTTCAGAAAGTATCTCTATGAGAAGCAAGTGAACAGGGGCTACACTGAGGCAGGTGATTCCATACAGGCAAATCCTTCTCTTTAAACGGCTTAAATCTGCAACAGGATTTTGACCCTTGATGTATTCTTAATTAGCTAGGGTGGACGACAACCCTTCAAATCAATATATCTCTAGATCATCAATGTGGAATTGACAGTGATGGATGTAGTTCACTGACTTTTGTAATAAATGAATGGGGGCATGCTTGGGTCAGGCTTCAAAACAGAAAAAAACAAAAGAAAAAAGGGTCTTCCACATTACATTGTGTCTCAATTATTCTCTATTATTAGAGAGCGTTTCTTTACTTTCCTTTTTGTTTTCGTTTAAATTGTGCACGCTTGTAGGTTTTAGAAGACAAGCAGATTCAAGCTCTAGTTGGGCGGAATCTTCTGCCCTCAGATAACATGGTAAAATGCCATTAATTATTTTCGCTAATCTGGGAAAGTTTATGTTCTCCTTTTAAAATGAATGTTCAAACATTATAATTTTCTTATTACATGGACAAATCTCTCTCTGATGTAAAAACATCATTCTATTACTTTTGATATAATGAGCCCACAAAAGAAAGCCATGGTTGAGAGAGCCGGCTAATGTTTGGGTGAGTCTCTATTCACATCTCCTCTTGGAACAGGTTCTGGCTCAAAACGGACTCCCCAGCAGGACCAGAAAAGGCCTGAGGGAGTCTGGCCCAGCGCCCAGGCATTTCGGTTGGGCGATTCTCAAAAGGCCAGGGTGTTCTTGAGGATAACCCAGGCAGCTCACTGCTGGCCAGGATGAGTTCTGAAATCGTGATCTGGAATCGTGCCCTGTCGTTCCTGGAGAAAACCCAAAGCCATAGATCTGCTTCAGAATGAGTCTGATCTCGGGCCAGAGGGACAGCTGAGGTCAAGGGCAAGCTTTTCAAGGTCTTTTTGTACTCAGAGATGCTCCCTCATCTCCTTCATCCCAGGCAGAGCTTATAAGCCAGTGGCAGGAAGGTGTAGATAAGCAACATTCCACCACTGCGTGACCCGCGTAGGTGGAGGCCTTGGGTTCTTGCACCTGGCTTGTGCCTTTGGCACATCCAAGACAACAAATAATGACAGTAGTTATTACCGTTTACTGAACAGCTTCTCTGCCAGGCACTGATTTAGCTTAATTATAATACAGCTGAAGGTAAAAATTAGTGTACCTTTTGCTTGTTGCTCTTTCCCATCTGGACTGGAAACTCTTTGAGGAAGGGGCATTTTTTTTAAAGTATATCTTATTGATTTTTTACAGAGAGGAAGGGAGAGCGATAGAGAGTTAAAAACATTGATCAGAGAGAAACATCGATCAGCTGCCTTCTGCACACCTCCCACTGGGGATGTGCCCACAGCCAAGGTACATGCCCTTGACCGGAATCAAACCTGGGACCCTTCAGTCCGCAGGCCGACGCTCTATCCACTGAGCCAAACAGGTCAGGGCAGAAGGGGCATTTTTAAATACTGCTCTTCTCTAATCAGAGTGCCCGGTAGTAGCAGGAACTTAATAAAGATTTCATAAACTCATGCATAACCCATGGACACAGACAATAGTGCGGTGAAAGCCTGGGAGGTGGTGGGAATGGGGTAGAGGGGGCCAATGGAGGGGAGGGGACATCTGAAATACTTTCAACAATAAAGACACAATTTTCTTACAAAAATGAATTACATCCTTCACAAAAAAGATTTAATAAGCTGAAAGGGTCACATAAGGTACCCAAATGCACACAACCTTCAGAGCAGGGTCAAGGTTCAAAGCTAATGGGATGGAAAGTAGGAGGCAGCCCCATGCTACACTCCTATCCTGCCTCTGCCCTCTATGGAGTTGAACAGACCATTCTGATGTAGGTGCACCATCCTTGAGGCAGTAACAACCTCGAGAAAGGTGAAAAGGAGTGAGCTCACAATGATAACAATGCTGAAGTCATTGGTACTTTCACCGGGCGGAATGGAGCCACAGAATTGTAATTCATCAAAATGTTGTGACGCTGCTTCTTTCTACAAATATGGGCATCAGAGTGGAAGAGATAAGTTGTCTGCCAGCAAAGTCATTCCACTTGGATTTTTGGTTCCTCTTGAACACTAATAGTCAGGGGGATAATTTATTAACACAGTCACTTCGTACTTATTTCTTACTACTTCAGTAAAATGATAAGAAGTGAGACTGAGTCATTTCCATGAGCCTATAATAATAACAATGATGAAAATATTATGGTTTTACTCTTCATAATTTACCAAATAATTCTACATATGGGTTATTTTTTAGAATCAAAACTATACACAACCCGATCTTCATGGCTCAGTGGTTGAGCATCAATCTATGAACCAGGAAGTCATGGTTCAATTCCCAGTCAGGGCATATTCCTGGCTTGTGGGCTCTGTCCCCAGTAAGGGGTATGCAGGAGGCAGCCGATCAATGATTCTCTCTCATCATTGATGTTTCTATTTCTCTCTCCCTCTCCCTTTCTCTCTGAAATCAATAAAAAATATATCAAAAAAATACTATGCACAGATCTAGGCTGGGAGAGTATTATTATTTCTAACTTCTGAATAAGAAAACCAAACTCTAGAGAGAGAGTGTATATGATTTGTTTTAAGTCACATAGCTAATAAAAAGATATAGGATCAAAACTCAAATTCTGCTGCTAATTTACTATCCTTGTTCATTTCACCAGTGGTTCCCAACCCTGGCTGAATATTAGAATGACTCAGAAATTCTCATTTAATTGGCCTTGGATCAGGCTCAGTCAACAGTATTTTTAAAACGAACCCAGTTACTTGTGCAGCCAGGACTGGGAAGAGACCACATTTCTGTTTGTTAATGATCAGCACACTTGGCCAGGTATAAAATGATACTTACTATTTTGTCACTCAATCAGAAGCACCTTGATGGTGACCTAATATTTGCAGAATTATTGATGTACGATACTAGTTCACAAGGGCTATTGATTTTTATAAGATACCTCATAGGCAGATTGCCATGCCTTGGCATTTGTAAGACTGAAAATTTAATTACCAAGTTCATGATCATTCTCTCCATTACTAACCACACACAGAAAAATTTCCTGAGGCTAGAAACCATGTCTAATTAACCTAAGGGTTATTTAGACTGAAAAAAAAAGAGGACTGAAAGCAACTTAATGAGTCCAATTATTTCCTTCAAGACCAGAAAGGGCATTAGTAACATATTTCCCTTGAACATGAAGCAGGCAGACCTCCCTCTCAGACTCCTTGCAGTCTCTTCCCCAACAAACTGAGACTTAGCTCCCGAGAGTGATGTGATAACTACTAATGGTGGTGGTGGTTGTTTTTCACATGATTTCCAAAAAAGTAAAAAGGATATGCAGAGTTAGCGTCATTTAATGCAGAGAAGAGTCCAGGTTAGTCAAGATGAGTCTTACAGTATCGTTTGTTGAATTAGTCAAGGTAACTAGGCTATGCTACAGTAGCAACAACACAAACTCCTAAATGCTTTAATTATATATCTCAGGCTACACTCTATAACCCATGTTGGTGAAGAAGCAGAGGGGCTCTGATTCAGTCACCCTGTCACACAGAGGGCCACCTTCTTATGATTGGCCATCAGGAACGTGCAGCCTTTTTAGTTGCCATGGACCGGGAAGAAAGAGAGTAGAAATTATTCATGGACTCTCTGCAATTGACATACATGTATTCACATTTTCCTGCTACAAACTAGTGAAAGTACTCTTTTCTAACTGCAAACAGACTAGGAAATAGAAGGCAATTATGCAGAATTTAGTGGCCAATACTCTCTAGGCCACACGCCTCTAAGAACCATTTTTTTATGCCCCTTCCCCATATTTTGATCTAGGCTCCCTAGAAAACCCCAGAAGTGGATTTTTCTCTCTTTTTCAGAAACAAGGGAAAGTTCCTCACCAATTATTTATCCTTAAGATAGAAGTCATAGAAGAGTTGTTAATAAGCTATTTGTTTCTACAAATAGTAAGATAAATAATGAAACACTTGTGCTATTGGAAAAGGTGACTATATAGTGGTCCTGGTGCCTTTCACATCTATTCATTCATTTCTTTCCTCATTCCTCATGGATTATTTCCTAGAATTTAAAAACTAGAGTAGGCTTGCATTGCATGACTTAGGCACAGTCATGCCTAGATTTGGTAGTTTCTTGATTACCCTTCCAAATCCACTAAAGCAGCAATTTTTAACCAGTGCTGCACATTGAAGCACAAAGAGTACAAAACAAGAGGGACCTAAAGAGGTCCATACAAAGACACATCATAATTAAAATGCCAAGGGTTAAAGACAAAGAGAGAATCTTAAAAGCAGCAAGAGAAAAGCAGTACCTACAGAAGAGCACCCTTATAACTGTCAGTTGATTTTTCAACAGAAACTCTACAGGACAGAAGGAAGTGGCAAGAAATATTCAAAGTGATGAATAGCAAGGACCAACAATCAAGGTCACTCTACCCAACAAAGCTATCATTTAGAATGGAAGGTCAGATAAACAGTTTCACAGATAAGAAAAAGTTGAAGGAGTTCATTACCACCAAACCAGTACTACATGAAATGTTTCTTAACAGTTTCACAGATAAGAAAAAGTTGAAGGAGTTCATTACCACCAAACCAGTACTACATGAAATGTTGAAGGGTATTCTTTACGAGGAAGAGGAACAAGAAGAAGGAGTGGAATAATAATAATAATAATAATAAGAAGAAGAAGAAGAAAAACATGGCACAGACTGACAAATCTCAGAGGGAAGAGGAAAGGGGGAAGGTGGGTGGGAAGAGATTTATAAAGATCTTATATGCATACTAGAGGCCCAGTGCATGAATTCGTGCACAGATGGGGTCTGGCTGGCCTGGCTCCAATCAGGGTGGATTGGGGCCGGGCCTGTCAGGAGGAGGAGATAGCAGGAGGTTAGCTGGCTGGCCCACCCCAACCAGGGCCCAATTAGGACTGAACTGGCTTGGAGGAGGGGCGCCTGGGGGATGGGGCATGGGTGGTTGGCCAACAGGCCCTGCCCCTGATCAGAGTTGGGGGGTAGGGGGGACGATCAGTGGTGGAGCTGGCTGGGAGGAAGGGCTGTGGGCCAATTGGGGTGGGGCGGGCCAGTAAGGAGTGGGGCTGGCTGGGGGGAAGGACCACCAGGGGGTTGGCCAGCCACCCTGGCCCCAATCAGGCAGGTTTGCTGGCCACAGTGGGCATCAAAGTGACTGGTCGTTCTGGTCATTATGGCATTCAGGTCACTGGCTTTTTATATATATAGATATGCATGATCCATGGACACAGACAATAGGGTGGTGAAGGCCTGGGGTGGGGCAGGAACTAGGTGGAGGAGGGCTACGGAGGGGGGGGGGGGGGGGGGGGGGAGGATGTGCAGGAGGCAGCTGATCGATGTTTCTCTCTCATCGATGTTTCTAACTCTCTATCTCTCTCCCTTCCTCTCTGTAAAAAATAAATAAAATATATTTAAAAAAAAATTTTAAAACATGAAATGCCTGACTATTGAGTCTGGGGCACTGACCTCTTTTCCCTTTAGATTGTGAAATAAAAAAATGACAACAGCCAATATAATAACTGTCCTCTATGAATGGATTAAAATTACACCAATTTTTTGTCAGATCTGCAAAAAATGTATATTTTGGTGTGCCACAAAATTTTAGTAATTAGTTTATGTGTGCCATGAAATTTAACAAAAAAAGTTGAAAATCACTGCACTACAGAATTGGAATTAGAAGATTTTTAAAAATGAGCCAGGTTTTGCACAGTTGAAGAAAATCCATAACAAGGAATAAATTCGATAATTTAAAAAAGAGCATTACATTAGTTTCTTCAGAAAGCTGAAGGCTGCATTCTCAGGAAGCTCTCTGCTTAATGAGGTGCCCTTAGGAGAAAATAAGAGATCTTTTTCATAGTATCTCCATTTGGAAACGCTTCCTCCCAGCACCCAAGTTTCTCTTCATAGGAGTAATCGGGCCAACAGAAAGCAAGCAAGCCAATTTCATAACTCCAAGAGGTTTTTTAAAACATCCTACTACTACAATGAGCAAGCTCCAGACAGCTCTTCTTCCAAAGCCATTTATGGCAGCTCTTCCACTGTGACTATTAGACCTAAAGCTCTTTATTAAGGATAGAGAATTCCATACAATGGGAAAAATAGAGTTGAAAAATTCAACTGACGTCAATTTTTAGTTTTGAAGGAATATTACAACTTTTGTGTTTTTTTTAATCAATTCACCTTGAAAGATAGACAAAATCTGTACCTGTTGTAAATAGATGTTTTTGTTTTTAATTCTATCAATGTACTAATGAATGCTGTTGCATGTAGTACCTGCAGGAACTGTCTTTGATAATGATCATTTATTTAAAATTAGTGGCCCGGTGCATGAAAATTGTGCACGGGATGGGGGGAGATCCCTCAGCCCAGCCTGCACCCTCTCCAATCAGGGACCCCTTGGGGATGTCCAACTGCAATCTGGGACTGCTGGCTCCTAACTGCTCACCTGCCTGCCTGATTTCCCCTAACCCCTCTGCCTACCTGCCTGATTGCCCCTAACCCTTCTTCCTGCCTGCCTG
>NW_006294654.1:2540671-2548139 GCF_000327345.1 Myotis davidii | reverse complement strand
CCCCCCCCTGCCGGCCTGGTCTCGCTCCCAACTGCTTTCTCCTGCTGGTCTGATCACCCCTAACCACCTTTGCCTTGGCCCCCACCACCGTGGCTTTGTCCGGAAGGATATCCAGAAGGATGTCTGAAAGATGTTTAGTCTAATTAGCATACTACCCTTTTATTAGTATAGATATTATTTGAAACAATCTTTCCAATGAAAGTACTTGTTTGATTAAATATTTTAAATAAGTTGATCCATATCAATACTGAGAATACAGAAAATCTATGTAAGCCATTCCATCAAGCCATTTTTCTTTTAATCAGAAATAGGATGTTTTATACTTAAAAATCTCACCCACTCTCTCCCTGCCCCCCCCCCTTCTGAGTTCTTATTGGTAAGTAGTTAGAACAATGATTGTCATCCCTGGCTGCATATTAAAATCACTTAGGGAGCTTTTAAAAACTAGTGATGATTGAGCCCCACCCCAACCACGTGACTCAGAGTCTTTGGGAGTGAGGCCCAGACACTGATATTTTTTCAGTGCTCCCCTGATGAAGCTAATGTGCAATCAGGGTTGGCAACCACTGATATAGAACGCTTTATCTCTCCAGCTGGCAGCAATACTATGTTCTCTAAACTTCCTGTTATTAGAAGTAGATGTGTACTTACCACCTCTCATCCCTTAAAGAGGAAGTTCCTGGAAGGTAGATCCTACGAGTATGTCCAATTCACCTTCATGTACCCAGTGTAGCTAGCAAGGCACTGGCAAGCACCATACTGACTACATTTTATTGAGTGGCATACTGTCTGGTCATCTGAATAAATCTAATTGCAGATTTTTAATTTCAGAAACTCTAAGGAGCTCCTTTCAATAGAAGAGCAAAGTAAGGATATATAAAGAAATAAAAAGTGATCATTTATAATTAGTTGCTTGGTGATTCTTATCCAGATAACACCTGGAATCTAATTTCAGGTGATTTTTCCTGACATGTATTTGGAGAGGAAGAAATGAATGCTATCATGGTTTTCTCCAAATACATTATGCATAGTGTGTTCTGCTATAACTACAGTTGTTCTAGCAATAATATCAATGAGTAGAAAGGAGGTATTTAGGAACTAGACAAAAACATTTTTTTCCCTTCAGGAGCTATAATAAAAGGTATTTAACATATAGTTTTATTTTGCTATCATAATCAAAAGTAACAAATGAATTGACCAAAATGAATATAAATGTTTATTGCTCAGTTACCCTTCAATTTATACATCCAAGAAAGTGCTCTTTGTCATTACCACCTTTTATCTTGTCTCAGCAACTTGCAATGAAGCTCACAACTGGCGACTCTATTCAAATAGTACCTGGTGAGTCAGCTTCTTAACCAAGTCAGCTGTCTATTCCTGCAGCAGGTGAGACTGCTCTTTCCTACACAGTTACAGATGGACAGTCAGCAATCTTCACTGCATTATAAATGCCAGTAGTTTTGTTGTGTAGTTGTTCACATTAAGTCATCCAAGAACCATAGTCAAGATTTTTGCCATATACTCACAACTCCCATCTATACTAATAAAAGGGTAATATGCTAATTAGAGCAGATGTCTTCTGGACATCCTTCCAGACAAAGCCGCAGTGGCTGCCTGAGGCTCAGGCAACGAGGGCCTGGCCTAGGCTCAGGCAGCCGTGGCGGCTGGCAGTGCCTGCAGCAGAGGTGTGATAGGGGTGGTGCCTTCCCCTGATTGGCCAGTCACCTCCCGCAGAGGGAGGCCAGACCGCGGGGATCAGGTCTAAGCCATCAGCAGGACATCCCCTGAGGGCTCTTGGACGGTGTGAGGGGCAGGCCGGGCTGAGGGACTACCCCCTCAGTGCACGAATTTTCATGCACCGGGCCTCTAGTGATATTTATAATTCACTTAACATTTTTAAGACAAATCTACTGTCTTTTAGTTAAATGAATTGCAAAAAGAAATTTCAAATCACTATTATAAATAGAGGGTGCCTCTAATATGACATACTAGTATATAAATATTAAAATAAAACATATCTGTTCATCCCACATACCACCACTAGTGTGAGAACCACCACACAATGGGAAACACCAGCATAAGCAGAATTACATTCTTTGATTATCTATTTTATTATATTTACATCATGTTACCAAAATTCATACCATTGTGAAAATGCCTAAATTTGGAAACACCTTTAAATTTTAATACAGAGTAAACTTAAATGAATCAAGAAAAAGCATAACCCCCTGGCTACTTCCAGGCTCTGAGAAAGTGAGTATTAAATTTTAATAAATTGTACAAAAAGAAGAACCATAGAACTCCCAACATGCCCCTTTGGAGGCATTTTACTGATGACCAAGCTGGATTCATTATATTCAGACAGATAGATATCAGACTATAGAGCACCTTAACATGCATCAATTTGTAATCATTTATTTATGTGCCCATTTTTTTTGTCCACTGGCTTACTAAGAGTTCCTAGACCACCACTCTAAGTTCTTTGAGAGCAGGGACCACGATCACTATTGGAGTCCCAGTGATAGGCACATAGTAATTGCTAAATTAATGTTTGTTACATAAATAACTAAATATTCTCTTTCACCTTCTAAAAAACTCCATTGCCAAAGTGAAGGTGCTTTACTCACATTCTACTCTGACTTGAAATATACAGCTTTAAACTGTACAAGGGACATTTTTATAAACCACCTAGAGGCCCAGTGCACGAAATTTGTGCATGGGTAGGGTCCCTAGGCCTGGCAGCAGATCAGGTTCCCCCACATCCACTCCACCTTGCCTCCCACTTCCTCCTTCCCTCCCTCAGTGCCCTGCCACTGCTGCTGGTCACTCGCCATGTTCAACGCTGCCCCCTGGTGGTCAGTGCACATCATAGCGAGCGATCAAACTCCTGTTCTCCCAGTCGAATTCCTGAGGGGACACTTTGCATATTAGCCTTTTATATATATAGATAGATTACAGCAATCTCTAAACCTACACATTATTGCTCCCAAGTCCCCATGGTCTTCTTCTCCACCTAAAAAATCCTCACCACCTAGCCCTCCATGACTACTGGCTCTTTATTCAGGCAAGCATCTGTCAGAGCCTGGGGACCCAGACAGCAGACTCTCAGGAGGCCGTGCCATGGAAGGGATTGGCAACGATAAGACACATTTTGTCCTCTTACATTTTAATCCAGAGCAGCACAAAGCACAGGATTGGTTTGACTTCCTGACGTCAAGAAATAAAAATGACAGAAGACTTGGCAGGTATTCTAAGTGACTTAGCAAGGAGCTTCCACTGCTGAAACAGTATCTTAAATACTTCTTCCCCCCGTCCTTTCCATTCACTCTTGTTCTGTCATCACTAGCATCACCCCAACAAAGAATCTAGGAAAACTAGGGCAAGGGAGAAGGAGAGAGGGAGAGAGAGAAAGAGAGAAAGAGAGAGAGAGAGAGAGAGAGAGAGAGAGAGGGAGAGAGAGAGAGAGAGAGAACAAAACAGAAGACAGAGATTGGGCGGGGGGGCGGGGAGGGGGATGGTGAGGAATACCCTGGTATCCAATACCCATAAAAATTTGTTTTTAATTCCCTGGCTATCACAGATAGAGGCTGCTGCTAGCATTTAAGATAAGATTAGTTGGTGTTGTGCTATCAGCACCTCCACATTTTCCCTGCAGGGATTCCTTCTGACAGGCTGAAGCCGGAGGCATGTCTCAGGATTAACACGAGCTAATGATTATACACTAAAGCTTTGGGACTGTTGGACTAATAGGATTAAGCAATAGCAGATGCAGGTCCCCGTTCAGGTTAAAAATGCACTTTTTACATTACAAAGTCAGACAGATCCCTTTGAACATGCAATGAATATGGATGTTTTCAATTATCACAGTCTTCCAGGGCTATACGATATGGTAAATTAATCCCTTTAGAACATCGGAAACAGGACAAAATAGGCTTCTTGAAGCTGAAATCCTTCGTTTTAGATTTTCTTTCATAGGGATAAGCAGCGGTGCACCTCACATAATTAATCTTATTACAAACAGAGAGAATGAGGAAAATATTTTAAAATGTATAAAAATTGTTTAAATATTTGAGAAACTTAGAAAAAAGCACTTGAAAATCAACATCTCTTAATTAATTTCCAAACAGTCAAAAATACAAACATAAGGCATGACAAGCAAATGTCTGGGTGTGTGCTGTGGGTGTGGGTTCGCATTTCTCTATGCCTCAGGCTGTTAGTGCAACAAGGAGGAAGAGGGGGAAAATAAGGTCACCTAAAAAAAGGAACAAAATAATAACTGCCAGGAGAAAGCACTATTTCTAAGATATTTGAGTTGATCTGATCTTATGCTCTAGGTCCTGGGAGGAAAGGAGAAGGAAAAGGGCATAGTGAGATATTTGTATTTGGCTGCTGCATGAAACGAATTCTGCTTCCCAGTAGATAACACCAACCCTCAGAATGGCTCAAAAGTAAATCCCCATTATTGCAATTAAATAGGGCTTGATGTGGACATTAGAAGGGGAGGGGGGTGAGCTTTAGGAGTTTCATGTGTTTGATTGACTGAAAGGGAAGGGAAGGAAAAAAAGTATTTACTGGGATGACTTCCCAGAGAAAGCTATTTGAGCTGCTAGCAGGGAATGGATATAGTTTTACAACAACCAGAATAAAGCAGGCTTACCATCATGGGTTTGACTCTTTGAAAACTCTAAAGCCAATCTTCTTCCTATATAATAAAAGGCTAATATGCAAATCGACCAAACAGTGGAACAATCAGTCACTATGATGCACACTGATCACCAGGGGGCAGACGTTCAATGCAGGAACTGCCCCCTGGTGGTCAGTGCCACTCAGCCAGAAGCCATAGCTGGGCTCATGGCTGGCAAGTGCAGCAGCAGTGGTGGGAGCCTCTCCCGCCTCCATAGAAGAGCTAAGGATGTCTGACTGCTGGCTTAGGCTTGCTCCCTCGAGGGCTCCCAGACTGCAAGAGGACACAAGCCAGGCTGAGGGACCCCAGCCATATGCATGTTGTGGGCAACCAGGCCAGCGAGGACGGGCCATTAGGGGCAACCAGGCAGGCAGGCAGGCAGGCAGAGGCAGTTAGGGGCGATCAGGCAGGCAGGGGAGTAGTTAGGGGGATTAGGCAGGCATGCAGGGGAGTGGTTAGGAGCCAGTGGTCCTGGATGGTGAGAGGGATGTCCAACTGCCAATTTAGGCCTGATCCCACAGGACATCCCCCGAGGGGTCCCGGATTGGAAAGGGTACAGGCCGGGCTGAGGGACCCCCCCACCCCCATGCATGAATTTCATGCACCGGGCCTCTAGTATATAATAAAAGCCTAATATGCTAAGTTTCTGGTAAGCCGTTCAGCCGTTCAACCAAAGTGTAATATGCTAATGATATGCTAAGGCTGCTCAACTACTCGCTATGACGTACACTGACCACCAGGGGGCAGACACTCTGATCTGTAGGTTAGCTTGCTGCTGGGGTCCTGCCAATCGCCAATTGGGACTGAGTGAGATGGGTTGAACATGCCCTGGAGCTCTCCCATGGTCCCTTCCAGGCTGGCCAACCTCCTGCATCCCTCCCTGGTCCCAATCATCCATCCATGGGGTCCTTTGGCCTGGCCTGTGTCCTCTCGCAATCCAGGACCCCTCTGGAGATGTTGGAGAGTTGGTTTCGGCCCAACGGTGGAACGACCAATCGCTATGATGCTACTGACCCTAAAAAATAAGGTCAGATGCTCAACACAGGAGCTGCCCCCTGGTGGTCAGTGCGCTCCCACAGGGGAAGTGCTGCTCAGCCAGAAGGCGAGCGCAGCGGCAGTGGTGGGAGCCACTCCCTCCTCCGCGGCAGCACTAAGGATGCCCGACTGATGGCTTAGGCCCAGAGAGCAGGCCTAAGCTTTCAGTCAGACATCCCTTAAGGGCCCCCGGACTGCAAGAGGGCGCAGGCTGGGCTGAGGGACATCCCCCCAAACCCCCCGCCACCCCAGTGCACAAATTTCATGAACCGGGCCTCTAATATCTTTATATTGGGACTGAGCAATTGGTATTAATGCACATTAACAGGCCCAAGAACCATACTACCTAACATCACTCCCTACTTTACAGGGTGGACAAACTAATCACATGGGTAGTTTCTCCAACAAACAAAGAATCCCATCCTCCTCCTTTTTGAAAGCACAAAACGAAAGAGAAAAAAGAAGAAATTTTCTTCATTGAGTCTGTTCTCTGGTGTTGTTTGGTTTTTGTTATGCATGAGATGGTTTGTTTCTAGGAAACTACATGGATATGTCTACCCAGGATGCAAATGAAATCTGAAGGAAGCTGCCAATCATGACAACAGAAGAAAAACATGATAAACTATGGACCCATTCACTTGGGTTCCAGCATTACCAGTCAATCAAAAACATCCAGGTGTCAAACTACTTCAGTTGCCCAGATGACCCAATACAACTGGAGACCCCTGACCAGGATTTTCTATGCCTCGCAAGTCTAATTGTGGCTGCTCCGTAAATACTGCTTGAACAGACTGAAATACACTAAAGATGCTAACAAACTTCCATAAATATTCCTATTTTTTAAACTTTAAAAAAACATGTTTGTATTGATTTCAGAGAGAAAGGGAAAGGGAGAGACAGAAACATCAGTGAGTGACAAGAGAGAATCATCTGGGCTGCCTCCTCACGCCCCCTACTGGGGGTTGAGCCCACACCTAGGCATGTGCTCTGACCAGGAATCAGAACTGTGACCTCCTGGTTCTTGGGTTGATGTTCAACCACTGAGCAACACTGGCCAGGCTTAAATTTATGATTAGTAGACCCATAGAGTTTGCATTTCCAACAAGTTCCCAGGTAACACATATGCTGATCCTCCAGGAGACACACACAGATTAGTTGTGAAGCTAAGACACAAATATATGAGAGAGGACCTAGGATAACATATTTGACCATTATAATTTGCGAAGATTAGAAATTAGTGACACAGACAAAAGTCTGCATACTTTTTACTAATGTCGCACAAAGTTTAATATAAAATCAGAAATTTGTTATTACATTTCCTACAATAAGCATGTAGCTACAATGACAATCCCTGAACAGTGCACACAAAGAAGGTTATGTCACAGAAAGTATCACTAGAGTCTTAATGTGAGTCCAGGTAACACAGAAGAGCAACAACATTCAGCAACTTGAGACCCTGCAATTAGAATATGTTGCCTTGTCACAACCACTTGAAACACATGTGTTTTTTTAAACAAAGTTTTATTACTAACCAACATGTCATATTACATTTCCCTAATTGCCATTCCATTCAACTCTCACCCTTTCCTTTGCAATCTACTTTGGTTGTTGTCTTTTAACTACATTCCCTTTTGACATAAATTCTGCGAAGCTGGAAATGACTGAGTCCTCCGTGATTTAAACGTTCTGAACCCTATCTTCTTTAGTGCTTAAATCACCCCTTAAGTGGCTGGCAGACCTTTCTTTCCA
>NW_006294654.1:2526223-2539236 GCF_000327345.1 Myotis davidii | reverse complement strand
CATAACTAAGTCATGGAACTGGTTCATATTACCTCAAAGGACAAGGCTTCTACACTCATTAGTGAGTATTATAAGAAATCAATATTGGGCCATTGGTATTTCCTTATTCTTGGAAGAGGATTAGAAGAAAGCTCCAAAGGATAGTTGTTTTTTTTTTAATAGACCTGAAAAGAACCGAGGAATCACCAAACTAAACGGCAGTCACCTGAAGGACCCTTGGTAGACTATTTACCAAAATAGAAACGATATTCCTCTTCTTTTTTAAAATATATTTGCTATTGATTTCTTACAGAGAGGAAGGAAGAGAGATAGAGAGTTAGAAACATCGATGATAGAGAAACATCGATCAGCTGCCTCCTGCACATCTCCTACTGGGGATGTGCCCGCAACCCAGGTACATGCCCTTGACCGGAATCGAACCTGGGACCCTTCAGTCCACAGGCCGACGCTCCACCCACTGAGCCAAACAGGTTTCGGCATATATTCCTCTTCTTATATCATAGTCTTTACAATGTGACTTTGCACTGTCTCCCATCTTGTGGTGGAGTCTAGACTCACGTCCCTTGAACTTGTGATTTTCTTTGGGGAATAAAATGTGGCAGAGGTACAGTCGTGCCAGGTCTGAGCCCAGGCCTGAAGATGCCTCGTTCTTTCTGCTTGCTCTCTCAGAAAACTGCCCATCCACCCGTGAACCAGCCTGACCTCCTCTGCAAGAGAATGAGAAACTGTGGAGGACTTGACTGTGGCAGCTAGAGGCCCTCGCAGGCAGCCAACCTCAGCTAACCCAGCAGCTGACCATAGAGATAATGAGAGCCCCAGCCCCAAGAGCAGAAGGAAGTAGGCCCAGTGGGGCCTACCATAAGTTGCTGACCCACAAATCATGGGCCAAAAAATTGGATGCTATCGTCTTAACTGTTTACATTTTAGAGTGGGCTGTTATCCAGTGAAAGCTGGTTGACTTAATGTCACAGATTTTTCTAGGTGGCCTGCTGGGAGTTTTCAAAGCCCCAAACCACACAGCACTAACAAAAACCAAACAGATTTTCAAAGCTAAACCCCAAATTGCCAACTTACTTCCCACTTAGGTAGGGGTCAGTCACTGTATCATTCACTTCCTTCAATAGTTTCTCAACTAGCTGTGCATGTGATTACCATCGACATCTCTATATATCCCAAGAGAGTCAGAATAATGATCCTGATAGCTACAATATCTGAAATGTTAACACTTCCCACTCATGACATTTCTTATATTAATCACAAGAATGTGTGTTAAGAATATATTTTTGGTTAAAAAAATACCATCCTTATCAATCATGTTAATATTCCACACATGTTCATTTGGATATCTCTGTAGCGGTCAGAGGATGTTTCTGACGCTCTCAAAACAACAGCCTTCTGAGCATTATTTGGGTACATAGGTGAACCACACCATCAATATCTTTATAAGCAATCAATTTGCAAGATAATCAGAGAAGTTACTCATAAGCTTCTTCCTTAACATACCTAAGGAAGGGATAATTACCTTTGAGTTGGGAGCCATTCTGATGACATCAGGAGATAAGGCTGAACTGCTCTGGATGCAGCCACACCAGTGATGTCATCTGGCTTTTGATTGCTGGTGGAGATAACAATGTGGAGATGTCAGTCTTGCTGTCTGTATCTCAGTTTGCTTAAGTACTGATATCCTTACACCTGAGTCAGAAAAGAAAAACGTGAAACAGGAGGTGGAGTTGAAAAAAAAAATAAATCTGTGTTTCTTTGTTCCACACAGTCCTATGAGTTCTGCTGAAGAAAGACTTGCTTCCCTTATCTCTGAGCCCATGAACTGGTCATGCTGCTGCTGCTGCTGCTGGTGGCTGAGGCAACCTGCCCCACAGGCCCTGGGACTCCTCTGCCTGTATCTTTTACTTCATCTGCATATCATGCAATCACACCCAAAAGACGAATTCACACCTGCATTCATAATTTTTACTATAAGCCATTTAGAATACAAATTTCTGAATCTGTCAAGAGTCGCTAAATACTGTTTTGTTTGGAAGACTTGTTGCTATTTAGAGAATACAAACTATCAACCGCCTTTGAACACATTAAATTGCACAGTCCAACTTTGATTTGATTCCTTGTTATACAACATACATTCTAAGAAACAAATACCGCCAAAACCGGTTTGGCTCAGTGGATGGAGCGTCAGCCTGTGGACTGAAAGGTTCCAGGTTCGATTCCGGTCAAGGGCATGTACCTGGGTTGCGGGCACATCGCCAGTAGGAGATGTGCAGGAGGCAGCTGATCGATGTTTCTCTCTCATCGATGTTTCTAACTCTCTATCTCTCTCCCTTCCTGTCTGTAAAAAAATCAATAAAATATATTAAAAGAAAAAGAAACAAATACCAATGTTCTATATGTTTAGAAAATCAGGAACTCTTAACAGCTTATTTTTTCTAAAACAGAATTAGTTGTCTTGATATTTCCACAGATTTTAAAAAAAGAGCCATTGTTAATCTCATTGTAAAGATAAGAACATAGAATGATGACCGCGTGTAAATGAGACAAGCTGTAATGCAGGTTTATTCTGAAATTCAGACCTAAAATAATCATCTATTCAAGAGGCCAAAAATGCCAAATACACTAACAACTAAACATAAGCCTGTATTTGAAACAGACATTATGGAGGGATAAGGCTGAAGCAGAATAGAGGAGAGGATTATGGGAGAAATCAAGGAGCTGGAATCATTTAGGTGGAATAGGAAAATAAGCAGGATTTATGACAAAGGTAGTGTTAGGGAGACTGATAGTGAGCCAGGAGCTAAAAGATTTTTGGGAAGGAGAATAATGTATTGATCTTCACATAGAATGATAGATTCAAATTATTTTAAAGTTTGGGGGTCTTAGAATTCATTCTTGCACATCCTTCTCACACCAAAGGTGAGTTCTAATAAAATTAAAGTACTTCCACTACTAGTAATGTTGTACATTTTGATACCATTACTTTTTCACATGGAATTAAATCTATTATAAACCTTAGATCTGCTCCAAAATCACTTATATTGAAATCTTAAAGCAACCACAGACAACATTTATTCTGAACTATAATCTAGACCACTGCGGTTTGAAGTGTGGTCCAAAGACCAGCAGCATTGACATCACCTAGGAGCTTTGCTAAAAACACAGAATTGCAGGCCCCACCCAGATATCCTGAATGAAAATCTCCATAGGAACAGGATCCTTAGGTGATTCACTTGCAAATTAAAGGCTAACAAACATTACTCCAGAATAGAGCTGCAGAGCATGTCAGCAGCCATCTGCAATATTTTTTTGGCCACATCTGTAGGAGGAAGAGTATTTCTGTCAGAGAATTTTTCCCTTCCACATTGGAACCAATAAAAGTAATACAATTTAAATAATTGCGAGGAATGAAAATATATGAGTTTAATATTTGCCTGAGGTCAAATTTCAATAGTGAAACTAGAGCTCAGATACCAACTGGTTAAGTAGTTTTAAAGTGAAAGACTGAAGAGGCCCCCTGTCACTGAGTTTTCTGAGATCTCTAACACAAGGAGCCGGCCCTGTTTCAGTATATCCCCCCACACATACATGCACACACAACTATGAAGTGACATGTTCTTTCTCACACGAGTCATTCATTTTCCAGTTTTCTATAATTCATTCCTCTGCCGATGAACTTGGACATTTGCTGTTTATTTCTTGGAGTGCCACCCGTGAGAAAATCAGGGCCTTTAATAGGGGGGTGGAGTGAGGGGAGGGGAGCTGACTGTGGACCTGCCGATTGGCCAGGCGCAAGTCGGGTCTCATTACACAGGATGTGGTCATCTCTATGGCGCGCATGTTCCTTGATTGTCATTGGTTAGTTTAAAGAAATCCCGGCTTCTGGGAAGAAGGTACTTTCCTGAGCACATGGTGACTGCTCCAACATGGTGGATCCAGGGTAAGACGGAGGGCATAGCCCTCGCCCTTTCAGTTGTATGGTACCAGTAGATTTACAAGTTTTCAACCATGTGTACTGGAGAAATAAAATAGATAATGTACAAAGTTGAGGAAAAAAAGTTGTCATATTGTACAGTTAGAGTGTTTGCCAAATAGGACATAGTGGTGGTACATGCAAAATATATTATGATATTATAAAGACTACACATTTTCAAAAGGCATTCTTAGATAAGCAAACATTCAAGATCACTGAAACCTGAGCTCCTAAAGCCCAATCTTTCTCTATAGCTTAAAGTCTTAAAATACTTTACTTATGTATTGCTCAGCACACATATTTATTCCAAAAGTGAAGACCTAGATTTCTTTCATCTATCATTCTGAACTGCTATATCATAGGTCTAATATAAACATTATCATTTAATGCGTATATAGTTGTGTTTTAATGTCATAAAATTTGGAAGCACATGTCTCAATAAATTTGGCTGAGAGCTTTTAAAATACAAAAAGAAAAAAGAGAAATTACTCCCCAAAACGTACTCCTTTAGTGTTCTCTTCATCAGCATGAATTTCATAGAGTACCTGATGACTGACTCTGCTAAGACAAGTTATTTATGGTTTGCAGCCAGTCTGTTATAAAAAATGATATGAGGTAATAATGACAAATAATACATACATAGAAATATCATTAAAAGTGGGGCAGAATATCAAAAGACAGAAAACCTTGGAAAGTAATGAGAAAGTTGGTATCTATATATATAAAACCTTAATATGCAAATAGACCAAACAGCAGAACAACTGAACAACCGAACAACTGGCCGCTATGACGTGTGCTGACCACCGAGGGGTGCACGCAGAACATGGTGGACATCAGCCATGGTGGGATGGTGGAACAGATGAGTGTGGGCAACAGACCAAGGTGAGGCACAAGTCGCTGTCAACAGGGTGAGCCTTTGGAGGTTACTGAAAATGCTATGCTCCTGCACACCATGGTCCCACCCAGCACTCACACCTGCTGCCGGTGCTGGCCCCACTCACACCCACTGCCAGTGCTGGAGCTGCCACTCACACCCCTGATCACTTGACACTGTTAGCAGGTGTGAGTAGCGGCTGCCGGCCCTGATCGCCCCCTCAGGGCTTCTCCACCTCCTCCTGCTCCTGAGGGGCGATCAGGGCCAGCAGCCTCCACTCGCACACACTGCCAGCAACGGCCCCACTTGCACCCACTGCCAGTGCCAGAGTCACCACTTGTACCCACTGCCTACACCTGGCGCTGGCCCTGATCACCCCTGAGGGCTTCTCCATCTTCCCCTACTCTTGAGGGGCAATTGGGGCAGCAGCCGCTGCTCGCTTCTCCCGCTGCTGGCACCAGCTGCCGGCAGACAAGGGCCTGGGGGCCGCGGCAGGAGGGGCTAGGCAGGGGGTGGGGAGGATGAGCCAAGACCCATCCCTGTGCCCACCGCAGCCTCATGGCCCACAGTTCCTTTCAAGGTGCACAAATTCGTGCGCTGGGCCCCTGGTGTTAAAAATATAAACTCACATATTATTTAAGAGAGAATTAAATCTCATTTAGGGCATTCTGGCAACTGAAACATAATGGGAAACACAATGGACCAAATAGTGTTGTTGTGGTATTGTTTTTAAATTTTCTTATACATGATCATTAAATCTTGCAATTTATTAATATTGTAAATTATCTCTAAAATTTCTCTTATAATGAATACAAAGGGTGTGGAAAACTTTTTCATAGACTAGTGTTAAGATGGCATGCAGGTTGGACGATTCATTCATCATTGTCAAAAGCAGACTATACCCCTAAGGCTTAATACACATCAGGGTCATGCCTGCTCCTGGAAGGGTTCTTTGGAAAGAACATGTTTTGAGATAAAGTAAATAACATGCCAATATCAGTGAATAAGTTGGAGGACAACAATTTGAACAATGTAATACAGAATAATTGCTGAGGCACAGTTGAAGTCTCTTGATGGTGCTTTTCAGTTCATATAATAACATATATTTTGCATTTCAAAATGAATTTTCATTTGGATCCTTGCCTTCATAATCATGGCAACAAAGGCACACCAATCTTTTATAGGCAGGTAAGACATATTGTCCCCCACTTTAATAGTCTTTTGGGAACTTGTATTTGTCTTACCCTCTACCTCCTTCCCAATTCTCTCCTGAAAACTAGCTCATGTACAGCTCCAGATGAAAAATATTAACTAATGTTAGACTAACCATCGAAAAAGGTGATCCGATGCATAGCCAGGCTAGATTCCACTTCTCCACTTAAAAGAAATAACCAAATGATAGTAAGTAATGTTAAAAATAATTTTTAAATATTTAATAATTTGCTATTTTATGATTACATAAAATCCCTCCGGTGTGAGTACTGGGAGACATTTATTCCCATGGAGACCCAATTAAGTTCTGGCTGGAAAGTCATGGAGACCACAAGAGGTAGTCTGTCTGCTTCGTGGCCTTTTTAGCAGCAAAAATAGCTGCACTGCCCCACAGAGGAGAGAAATCATGCCCCCTCCCCCCCCAATCCTTTAGCTTCTCTAGGATGAGGGTGATCAGCATATATCCCTGGGACACAGGTGGACAGAAGCCACCATCATTCTCCACATGACAACCACAGCCCAGGGCTCTTTGCTAGCCTCCAGGCTGACCGCTATTCCAGAGGGGAATAGAATTCTGTGGGCCCATTCTCTCCCTTTTTGGCCTTCTCCCTCACTCATGAGAGCTGAGGCATTCTCACAAACCTCCAATTCTCCGCAAGCTGCTCAGATCAAGATTAGTTGTGGATTGGATTGGAGCTGGGACAGGAAGACTACACTGATTATGAATGAATTATCATCTCCCCACAATCACCCTCCAGCCATTGCCCCTAAAACCAGATTTCCTCCAGAGAGCATGCTTTCCAATTCCCCATCAATTGAAATGGATTTCAACTTATAGTTTCCTATATTTTGGTCAATTTTGCAACATTCTCCTCTCTGCAGTGTTATTTAGCACCTAGTGTGCTTTAAAGGACTTGGATTCCAGTGCAGTATTGGAGAACAGTCAGGATAGGGAATGAAAGGGTCAAAAAAGTAGACTTCAGCCCCCTGCTATCTTCTCTAACAAACAAAATGCCCACAATGTGAGGGTCCTAGACAGAGGTTCCCAGGGGTTAGAGAATCTAACTGATACCTCCCTATGACTTCTAACTGACTAGAATTACATTGGAGCTTCAATCACCATTTGACAGATGGCTTTTTATTTCTGAATCTGATTTATTACACTCATTCCATATAGAAACCAGGAATTAAGTATCTCATCCAAAAACTCCTCCACTCCTTCATCCCAACACTCACAGCAGGTAAGACCGCAAAGGCAGGAAGATGCAGATCACAATTACCTTCAACACTTTGAAAAATCTGTGGAAATTCAGAGTCAGTTTGCAGATCAGATTATTCATCTGATTTTGAGAATCTTAAGTCACTCTTATTCAGAATTGATGTGGGAACAAAAACACTTTTTAACTTTCTAAACTTGAAAAAGCTTCCTCTGTTTTTTATAATCCCACCTGCTTGCAAGGGCCTAATTTACATAAATTCCCTCGCCCCCACCTTTAATTCTAAACAAAGCAATCAGGCAGATGAGTCAGATGTGCTTATTGCATTGTTCTCAGCCGAGTTAAAGAAAGCTACTAGCTCTCTCGTTATTTATTGGTGTCAAGAGGTACAATTTAACAATCCTGCTCTTTAATTTCTTTATGGTGACAGGCAGATTGCTTTCCTCTGCACCTCCTTGGAGCTTACTAAATATTTGAGCATTGAGAAACCCTAATTTTTCCTCCTAAAACTAACTAAAAAGATTTATTTTGATTTAACTTTTTAGACAAAGAGAAAGCTTTGAATAATTTCGGGTAAATTAGCTACTAAAATTACTGTTATTATGCTCATAAAAGCTTCTAAAAATAATTAGTTCATAGGGCAAAAGATTAACTACAGCATTTTCTTCCTCACACAGATTTCAGAAATTTGGCCTAGAATAAAAATGAGAATTTTTAAAAAATATTGTAATATAATTAAATTACCAAGAAAATGACTATTATATCTGTAAATCTTTAACAGGGCTGATATTTACATAAACTGGGCTTTCCAAACACTGAAAATGATTAATGCCCAAAGACATTTGAGCCATAGCGGTCTGTCTTTGTTTCTGATCCAACTCAAGAAATATTGGTAAGTAATAACAAATGCCAATTACAAGTTGCTTTCGTGTTACTCTTACACATTGTTGCTTTCTTGAGCAGATGTGTCTGTCCCTCTCTGGATTGGATAGTGGCCATCCCCAATTCTTCGCTATCTTCTTTAGGGCAGCAGCTATTCAAACACGAGAAATAGAGCTCTTCCAAAAGACAAATCTTTGCTCATGTTTTCGAGCATGGAGGCAAACATTGGCAGCAAACATGAACAGCAATGAAAAAAAAGTCATTTGGAATTTACTTTATTTTTCCCCCATTTACAATCAGCAAGATCCTGATTGGTGCAGGCACTACAGAGTTGCAACCGCAGCAAGGAAGTGCTCCCTGATGGCACAAGCACAAGATCAGAGGTTGCCCTGGTCCATCCACATGCCCTGGGCTAGGGGTGGCCTATCAACTTTTCATTTACAAAACATCAGCTCTCTGCCTTTTCTTTTTAAATATGCAAAAAATGAGAATATAAAATCTTGGTTTATAATTTATTCCAACATTTCCCAATCCAGAGATGGAAAAAACTCTAATTTTTTAAAAATATATATATTTGTATTAATTTCAGAGAGGAAGAGAGAGGGAGAGAGAGATAGAAACATCAATGATGAGGGAGAATTATTGATTGGCTGCATCCTACATGCCCCCTATCCAGAATTGAGCCCAAAACCTGGGCGTGTGTCCCGACTGGGAATCAAACCATGACCTCCTGGTTCATAGATCCACGTTCAACCACTGAGCCACACCAGCCGGGCAGAAACTCTTAATTTCTTACCTAAATTCCATTTTTGCCTTTTCCTTCTGTCTACTGAATAAAAACAAAAACTTGGTGATCTCTAACACTCTTAAATTATCTTAAAAGAACCATTCAACAGTATACTTAAATGTGGTTTCTTTGAATTATTTTGCCTTATATTTGTATAACACTTTATAGCTTATATTATTTCATATACAATCTCATTTGACTCCACTAACAGCCTCCCATATAAGGCAGAAGAGATATTGGCCCCAGGTGCAAATAAAAAACCTGAGTCTCTGAAAAGTTTAATAACTTGCCTCAAGAAAGTAACCATGTAAGTTCAGCATCAAGACTAGGATCGACTCATCTGAATCCTAGTGCAATGCTGTCCACTTCAGCAAATTGTCTTTCTTCCTAAGTCTCATTTGGTATTTATTTACCTTGAACCTTATCAACTATCTTTCACTTCATCTAGGAAAACTGGAGCAGAATATGGTGGTTTCATATCATGGCTTTATATAGAAGAATGTACATACTACTGAACAATGGCTTTATATTTTAGCACTGCAATGGTGAAGTGAGTGCAGGTTGAAAACCACAATGCTTAAAGATATTTTTCTAACTTATCTACATAGTATTAGTCCTTGAGTGATCAAACATCCTCAAATTGTGTTTGTTTTCTTCTCTTTACAATAAACAGCGTTGGTGTGAGTGTGAATGGCAGTTTCGGGAGGAGAATGAAAGAGCTGCTGCTTCCAGGACTAGTTTTGGTTCCGTTTTATCCTGTCTGATCAGAAAGCATATATGTGAATAGAGATGCCTTTCTTAAGGTACATGTTTTTACATACTCCCCTTGCAATGTCCTGCACAGAGAAGGGATCCTTTAATGAAATGGAGATTCATCCTGTGCCTTCGCAGCTGCCTTTCCATTTGGTGTGCAGTCAACTGTGGATTTAATACAAATATTGCTTCAGGATTTCCAGAGCAGATAAGAAGGCTGCTGATGTTAGAATGCAGTGCAGAGAGAATCTGCACGCAGGTAGCCCACTGAAATTCAGCTTGGTGAATAATTACCATGATGATAATAATTAATAATTATCTTGTGCCAGTGGAGAATTGTACTAATTGGTAATCTCTTCTCTTAAAAGTCCTAATATTTTATTTCTGCTTATTGCTAACTATCAAGTGGAATGCTAATGGAAATTTGGATGACTGGTATTGTAATAATTATAACTATAACCATATTCAGCAGCTAACCTTTAATTAAAATAAATCAGATGATGTAGTGAATTGGCTACATACAGTTGTGTTTCCAATAATATATCTTATTGGGGAAAAATTATTTTCTCCCACAGAAAGCCTTTGAAGATCAGATTAAAAATTATGTGGATGTGTTATATTTCTAAGGAGATGTTTTCTGTGGTAATAAGTAGGTTACTTGCATATTCATCAGGTGATGGAGTTTCAGGATAAACACAAGTTAGCATGCAATAAGTACCACTGTTTCTAATGGAATTATAATATTGTTATGTTGCAATTATGTGCAGTTCATTCTTGGATATTCAGCTAGTAATGAATATATGTATATAAACCTGAAATTTCTTGAATGAACTCTGAAAATCAATCAGATAAAATTATCCGTGTTATTTTTTGAACATTGGGTTGTGTTATTAGGGCATGGTAATTTTTATTTATAATTCTGAGCATATTCCAAAATGATGTCTACAATTAACAAATATATACACTTTATACATATGTATGCATATGTGTGCATGTGTGTGTGTGTGTCATTCCAAATATCATTCTGAGTAATCTTTAATCTCTAACCATCAAATAATGGCAAGAAAGCTGACAATAAAGGTATTTATTCCTATCTTTATGTGGATGGAAATAGAGGGCAAGGCAATCTCTTGAAATGACAGATCAGAGTAATAACTAAATTTAATATTTTAGAAACATTTTGTGCTGCTCCCTGATCTTGCATCTCCCTGCTTCACAGCCCACTTTTGATTTTTTATTATTTTTGGTCATCAAACTTCTTCTGTAAAGGGCCAGATCATAATATACATTTTAGGTTTTGTGGGCCACACCATCTCTATTGCAACTACTCAACTCTGCTGTTCTAGAGAAAGTATCCATTAATAATATGTAAAAAGTGGGTGTGGCTGTGTTCCAATAAATCTTTATAAAAACAGGTATTGAGCTAGATATGGCCCACAGACCATAATTCACCAACCCTTGATATATTACAAAATATTTATGAGCATTTATATGTCAAGTGCTGTTCTAAGTACAAGAGATTGAGGGATGAATAAGAGAGATAAGACTCCCTTTCTCATCCAAATTCTTCTCTATTAAATGAATACTTACTACATGCATGGCAGTATTCTAAGGGGATATGATAGATATTCTCCTTGCCTTCCAGAAGTTTAGAGTTTTGTGAAGGAGTTAGATAAATGCATCAATAATTGTGTAATAGCATATGAGTTATAAAAGTGTCTAAAACAGCAAGATTTTATAAAGGTAGTGATATTAGATTTTTCAGCAGTAGTTATATCAAAGACAAAGAGCTGTAAAAGATCAGGGCATGGTTGAGTGTTCAAGAAGAACACAAATTATAGAAGAACTAATGGATGACTATGAGCCTGAAAGGCGTTTGGACTGGACAGTGGAGGTCCTCAAGTGTCATACCAAGGACTTCGGATTTTATCTGTAGTGACCAGTTGGGAGAAAGTGGAGGAGCACAGAATGTTTTAAAGGATTAAATGGCATGGAAAGATATCAGTATCTGAAGAATGAGTGTGGGAACAGTAGATATAGAAAGTCAATTAGGGGAGGAGTGCTTTTTGGGACTCTAGGCTAAGACCACATATAGGATATGAGTGTCTGTGCCAGCTCTCTTTCCAGGGTTATGAAGAAAGAGATGAATTTTAGGGGCTCCTTCTAGAAGCTGGCGTAAAGCAACTCATCATGATCTGATCATGGTCTATCTAATTCTCACATGTGAGTTCAGCTGTCATATCATACTTATTGTTAGATTCCAATGAGAGAAAATTAGAGAAGAGGCAAACAGCCCTTAAAAGCAGGTGCAAAAACTCAACACACCTTTTTTCAAGTCTGATTGGGAACAGGTGAGAGGGTTACAAAAGCAGGTATATGCCATCCATTTTTAATATGTTTGCTTCCTTCCTAAATGTGCCCGAGTGCCTCTTTACTCCCTTCCCCTTTAAACACGCACACACACACACCCTATTGATTCTTGCCAGTTGAGGAGAAAGGAAGGTTGCATGGTTTAGGGCTTTTGGATCTGAAAGTTGGCTTCATAAAGGACCCTGGCACCTGGACATATAGACAGTCTGACTTTTAAATTTTTTTAGGCTATTAGTGGCTATTTAACCTTGGAAATATGATAATAATTAACTGACAAAATGTATCACTTCATAAAAGTAACCTAACTGCAATAATAAACCATGGAAAACTAGTTAAGAAAGTTACACAATATTTAATTTTAACAGATTTGAATTTGGGTATTGTCCATGGATTGAATCTATAACATCATGAAATTATTTTTATTTCCTCTCTTTGTTCTCTGGGAGCCAAAAAGCCCAAAATATTACATCAACATGCAAAATCAACCAAAATAAGTATAATCCATAATCTAAAAATATATGGGGGAAACTCTCCCATGTAGACACACATACATGAATGCTTAAACAAAACTTGTGTGTTTCTTTAAGAGAAAAACTGGAAACTACCTAATTTTAATCAACAAGGTCATCATTATATCTTACAGGGTTTTTATATTATGCTCTAAATTGCAGTCATAACCTACAGTACCACAAAGCCCTTCTTCCTCTCCAATCTACTTTCCATACTGTCCCTGCACTTATCTTCTGATACTCAGATCTCTTCATGCTACTTTTTTTTTTAAATGTATTTGATTGATTTTTTACAGAGACGAAGGGACGGAGAGAGAGAGAGAGAGAGAGTCAAAAACATCGATGAGAGAGAAACATCGATTAGCTGCCTCCTGCACATCTCCTACTGGGGATGTGCCCGCAACCCAGGTACATGCCCTTGACCGGAATCGAA
>NW_006294654.1:2524481-2525464 GCF_000327345.1 Myotis davidii | reverse complement strand
AGAGCAGTTGTGGGTAATCAGGCCAGCAGGGGAGAGCAGTTATGGGTGATCAGGCCAGCAGGGGAGGGACCAAACCTGCAGGGGAGGGCAGTTTGGGGGGACCAGGCTGGCAGAAGAGGAAAGTTGGGGGCGACCAGGCCTGCAGGGGAGGGCAGTTGGGGGGGACCAGGCCTGCAGGAGAGGGCAGTTGGGGGGGACCAGGCTGGCAGAAAAGGAGTCCAAAATCTTTAATATAGCACTGATGACCCCCACCATGAAGTCCAAACTACCTTTTCAGGCTTAATGCTATTAATTAAAAAATGGAATAATATACAGTAGTTAAAATAAATGAATCAAATATACTAGTATATCAACATGGAGAGACCTCAAAAACATAGCATTAAATTTAAAAAGACAAATTGCCCAATGGCATGTTTTATTTGCTACTATTTGAATAACTCTTTCAAAGCACAATAACAACATTCTATTATTGTCCAGAAATGTAGATAAAAATGTATGTAAATTATTTGAAATTTTTGAAAGTAATTGTCTTTGGAACAAGGAGAGGGAACAAGATTGACGAGGACTTCAACTTTTGCAGTATTTTGTAACTTTAACAAGATTTGATGGAAATTTTTTAAAAATTAGGTTTGTGTAAGGTTATTTTTTTTTTTATCACAGTCCGAATTTTGAAGCATTAAATAAATTCTCAACCATTTAAAAAACTAGTGTCTCAGTGCATGGATTTGTGCACATTGAAAGGAAATTAATTAGAAGAAATATTTTAATATCACTATTTGTCCTTTCTCTATAATAGAAGTGTCAACAAAATTTATGACCAACAATGACAGATCAAAACACACATGTGTGATTGGCACCAGCAAGAGCTTTATATCCTATCTAATAAAGAGGTAATATGCAAATTGACCATTACTCCAACACACAAGATAGCCACCCCCATGTGGACACAAGATGGCCGCCACAAGATTGCCAGCAGGGGAGCC
>NW_006294654.1:2523086-2524388 GCF_000327345.1 Myotis davidii | reverse complement strand
TCACCACCACAATATGGCCACCACAATATGACCACCACAAGATGGCTGACCTAGGAGGGCAGTTGGGGGCAGACAGGCCAGCAGTGGAGGGCAGTTGGTGGCCAGCGGGCCAGCAGGGGAGTAGTTAGCTGTCAATCAGGCCAACAGGGGAGTGGTTCTGGGGTGATCAGGCTGGTAGGCAGAAGTGGTTAGGGGCAATCAGGCAGGCAGGCAGGCAAGCGGTTGGGAGCCAGCAGTCCTGGATTGTGAGAGGGATGTCTGACTGACAGTTTAGGCCCAATCCCTGTGGCAGTTGGTCATCTCCCCAGAGGTCCCAGATTGGAGAGGTTGCAGGCTGGGCTGAGGGACACCCCCTAGTGCACTAATTTCATGCACCAGACCTCTAGTATATACATAAACTTGCTTAATTAGACTTGCTTTCTGGTTTAGCTAAACTTTTTCCAGCCCAGTGAAGCAACCCAACTTCTCTTTCAGGTAATTGTCAGCAACGCAGCAGTAAATATCAACACGAAGCAGATTATTATTGTAAATCACGCAGTGAGAAAAAAAGGGTAAAATATTTAACTGTAGCAGTGTTTGACTATATTCTGTGCAGTGAGAAAACCTGAAGTCATTTTCAAGTTCCACCATTTCTTACTTCTTTTCAGTTAGGTCAAGTTTCTAAACTTTCTAAATCTCCGTTTTCCAGCTAATGAAAAGAAAATAGGATTCTACCAAGTCTCCTATCTACCTACTCCAGGACTTCTGTGAGGATCAATTAGATGAGTCTCGTGAAAATGCTTCACAAACATTTGGTTAAACTGTAAAATGTTTGCACCTGGCTATAAAGCAAGTCGGGTCCCTGGGCTGAAGAAACTCCAAGGAGGCCAGTCGCTAGGGAGAGAAAGCTGGGCATTACTACATGACATCATTACCTGGCACCCACAGCGACCTTCTCCAGGCTGGGCTGGGCTGCGGGCCGCATTTTGAGCTATGGGGTCTTGGCAGCACTGGCTGTGATTTGGTGGGGTGTAGCTCTGGGGTGGTGGCGGGGCCTGTGTCCCACTTGGGGGAAGCTGAGTGTTGGTTTGTCTGCACCAGGTCCATGGTACAGTTTATTTTTAAATGGCCAGTGTGCATCATAGCAGCTCCTGCATTGAGTGTCTGCCCCCTGGTGGTCAGTGTGCATCATAGCTATGGGTCGGACAGACTGATACTTAGCTAGCTAGCTAGATACGTGTTAAAGGCATGCAGACTGATTTCAATCCAACTTTGAGCAATATGTCCTCTAATTTCATATATATTTAATTTGTTCTATTTTAC